>NC_047112.1:42285829-42552833 GCF_902500255.1 Thalassophryne amazonica | reverse complement strand
TAACACACAACACATACACACATACACATACATACACACACATACATACATACACATACATAATTAATGGTAAGGAATCCAACATAGAGAAATATTGGATGAAGAAAAGTTATATTGGACTCGGCTACGACGCGTCCAATATAACTTTTCTTCATCCAGTATTTCTCTATGTTGGACGATTTGCCATCCATCAATTGTTATGTTCTCCACCCCCCTTCGAAATTAAGCAAACAACAAAGAGTCAAGTAAATTAGATCAATTTATTTTGTTGTGAACAGCATATGAATGCTTCTAAAACGTCAGTAGCGTGCTTGTCTACTTTCTTAGTGTTTCTGGCATCCTTGGAGTTCAATATTTCCACCAGGTCCTCCTCTGTGAACTCAGCAAACCTCACTGGCAGATGATTTTCTGCTGTTGTTGACATTTGTTGCCATTTTTTTCAACCAGCGTCTGTCAGCTAGTTCCTGACCTTCATATGCTGCGCTCTGATTGGCCAGCTGTTGGCAGTAAGCTCTAACACGATTGGTCAGTGCGAACCAATCCAATATAACTTTTGGTCCTAGCCTTTTTGGATTCTTTTGGATCCAACATAACTTTCTGGCAACAAGCATCTCAAAATACAGGTAAATGATGGACAGAAAGGCTAAGCTGTGATTGGCTATTGCAATCTGAGTGGAGAACATATACATATATATAGTGAGGAAAATAAGCATTTGAACACCCTGCAATTTCTTAGGTGCATTATATATATATATATATATATATATATATATATATATATATATAATAAAGATGCCACTGGAAGTGCTGCAAGAAATACTGTAAACACTGGCATCTGCCAATTACTAACAAACACAGTAACTGTTTACTGTCTATAAATCCATCCATAACATCTATCTAACTTATTAAATAATAATTATTACAATGCAAAATAAATGTGTTTATTTTTGCATGTTAACAATTACAATATATGGAACTGACAAGCATTTTACAGGATTTCCATGTTAGACAGACTTTTTTTTTTCTTTTTTTTACAGTGTTGTATCGCTGGTTAGATCTGATTTACTTATCCTAACTGCTGGAACTTAATAAATGAACGAGTTTGAAGATTTTTTTAAAACTTGTATTTTTATTTTTTCATCTATGATCTGTTAATGTATTTACATGTACACGTCTGACACAAACAATTACATGAATAAATAATACAAAAAACATTCACTTGTTATGACGAACGATTTTGAAAGCATTTTGTATTTTTATTTTTTCATCTTTGGTCTGCTTATGCTTTTACATGTACACCTCTTAAATAAATAAATCAACTGAAAACATCGACATCTGCCTCGGCAGGCAAATACAACACCAGCATCAGCAAAAGCACATGAAGATGCCACCAGAAGTGCTACGAGAAATACAAAAAGCAGCAGCAGCTGCCGTGACACATACAGATGCCACAGGAAGTGTTGAGACAAGATGCTGCTGCTGCAAAATGCACCTGCCCTTACTGTCAACTCGATGGGTGAGGTGAGCACAATTGCGCAGTGGAGCTCATCTCGACAGGTACTAGTTCATACGGGACTCAGAAAACCAGGAAAATACAAGACTTCAGCAATCATCAAGCGGAGTTATCTGTCAGGAAGTTAGAAAAGAAAAAAGAGAAAGGAAGAGTAAGAAAAAATAGGTAAGTGATCATTTACAGTGGATAAATTAGGCCTACGTGTCAACAAAATATAATGTTTATGTTAGCTACCTGCCTGGCTGTGTCATATTAACAGTGCTGCATCTTCATAAATGATTAATGTCTAACGTGAACTGGGTTTCCCAAAAAAATCATCTACTGAACAACACTCAACTTCCTTCGTCTCACATTGCCCTCTGCTGGAGTCTTATGAGCATAACACCTAAGGACTCATGTAGACATATAAACATAATATCTATATCTCTTCCCCCATAAGTTAACTTATACCTGTTCACATTTAAATATTACTTTTGTTAATAACTTATTTTTACTAACATTTTTAAAGTATGTTTGATTTAGTTGCTGTGCACATTTTTTGAAGTATTTTGGAATGTCCACTTTCTTTTTTTGTTGGTTATTATGGGATGCTGGTGGGGTTTTTGCAAACGTTCAAATGCACTGCCAAACGAATATTTTATTGACATACATAAGTTGATATATATATATACACACTCAACAAAAATATAAACGCAACACTTTTGGTTTTGCTCCCATTTTGTGAGATGAACTCAAAGATCTAAAACTTTTTCCACATACACAATATCACCATTTCCCTCAAATATTGTTCACAAACCAGTCTAAATCTGTGATAGTGAGCACTTCTCCTTTGCTGAGATAATCCATCCCACCTCACAGGTGTGCCATATCAAGATGCTGATTAGACACCATGATTAGTGCACGTGTGCCTTAGACTGCCCACAATAAAAGGCCACTCTGAAAGGTGCAGTTTTGTTTTATTGGGGGGGGATACCAGTCAGTATCTGGTGTGACCACCATTTGCCTCATGCAGTGCAACACATCTCCTTCGCATCATCCATGAAGAGAACACCTCTCCAACGTGCCAAATGCCAGGGAATGTGAGCATTTGCCCACTCAAGTCGGTTACGACGACGAACTGGAGTCAGGTCGAGACCCCGATGAGGACGACGAGCATGCAGATGAGCTTCCCTGAGACGGTTTCTGACAGTTTGTGCAGAAATTCTTTGGTTATGCAAACCGATTGTTTCAGCAGCTGTCCGAGTGGCTGGTCTCAGACGATCTTGGAGGTGAACATGCTGGATGTGGAGGTCCTGGGCTGGTGTGGTTACACATGGTCTGTGGTTGTGAGGCTGGTTGGATGTACTGCCAAATTCTCTGAAACGCCTTTGCAGACGGCTTATGGTAGAGACATGAACATTCAATACACGAGCAACAGCTCTGGTTGACATTCCTGCTGTCAGCATGCCAATTGCATGCTCCCTCAAATCTTGCGACATCTGTGGCATTGTGCTGTGTGATAAAACTGCACCTTTCAGAGTGGCCTTTTATTGTGGGCAGTCTAAGGCACACCTGTGCACTAATCATGGTGTCTAATCAGCATCTTGATATGGCACACCTGTGAGGTGGGATGGATTATCTCAGCAAAGGAGAAGTGCTCACTATCACAGATTTAGACTGGTTTGTGAACAATATTTGAGGGAAATGGTGATATTGTGTATGTGGAACAAGTTTTAGATCTTTGAGTTCATCTCATACAAAATGGGAGCAAAACCAAAAGTGTTGCGTTCATATAGGCTTTGGGCAGACGGGGTGGGGTGGTGAGGCGTAGGGGGCCTCCAAGACCATTTTGCTTGGAGCCCTAAATGCCTTGAAACGGCCCTTGTCAGGGTCTGTCCTGGTTCCTGCCCTGACGCCTGTGGCATCTTCATGTCAAGGCAGCATGTGGGATCTGTCAGAGCAGCGTCTTCACAGCTGATTGTTATCCCGCTTCATCAGCACCAGTATTTAAGCTCGGGTCTTCCACTGATTCGGGGCCAGAATCTTTGGGTTGCTACCAGGTTTCCACCGGGTTCCTACAGTGCTTCTACAATGCACCCAGCCAGTAACCCGGTCTTAATGTCTGTCTCTGCAGTTTTCTTGGTTTGGCATTTGTCGCTATTCATGGAGCTAATGTTAACCTGCCGTGTTTTCCTGCTGTGAGCTTCCAGGCTCTCAATGTAACCTGTTGTGTTTTCCGCTGTGAGCTTCCAGGCTCTCAACCAGTGGTGGGCACAGATCAGCTTTTCAGCCAACTTTGAAAACCATCAGCAGACCAATTAGTTTCCACTAAATTTAGTTCTAACTTTCAGTCTGCTATCTTTTTTTTTTTTTTTTTGCTGGCATAGTGAGCAAAGCTTAACTGTTAGAAATATCAGTAAAACCTAAAATCCTACATGTTAATTCCTGACGTGTTTTGCAATAAACCGCTGTGAGAAGCTCAGTCCTCCCCCAGTAGATGGGGCGGACTGGCTGACAGTTGGTATTGTGAAAAAAAAAGTTATTTACTTTCAGTATGCCGATACTCAGATGGTGGGCAGGAGACATGTAGCGCAAAGCACCTTTCACTCATGGTTTCATTTAAAACCAACTAATTCTAGACAGTTTATCGAAATTAATGGCAACTCTGTCATTTTTACAAAGTGAAAATAGGATATTGCACATATTTTTGAAAGTAATGCACTAATTCTTAAGGTTTGAGCATTAAACAGACGTGTGCCGAAAGGCATTATGGCAAATTCAAATGATCTGCTGTCACCCCCCCCCCTTACAGAAATTGTAAATATATGTTATCAATTATAATGTCTTTATTATAAGGTCTTTCTTGTACATTGGTTGCGGGTTTTCATTTCCCAAATGAACTACTGATCATGGTTGTGTGAAATGACCTCTTGCTGCCTTTGAGGAATGTCAGAGCGTAAATCTTGTTTGCTGAGCACAGTAGTGTATTTTTAATTAGCTGACCAATCTTGAATTGGAACATTGAGCTCTGTGAAAGCTATAGCTGTAACCAGTTCTGTTTTGACTTTGTTGAGAAACCCATAATAATGTCTTATCTGGATGGAGACAGGCACTGAGCTGTTTTTATGCTTACTCTTTTGCATCTCATGTTTGTGTCTGAATAAAAGGAGGAAAGCAGGGACAGGCCCTTCAGAGTCAGATGAGGAGAGGGAGGAGTCCCGTCATCTGCTCTCTTTGATGGCAAGAAAGAGATAGTGTCTCTTGTGGTCAATGGTGTCTTAACAGGTTTAACTCTGACACCCCCCATCAAAATGCAGAGAACAGTGCCATCTACTGCATGGGAGTGTGAATAGACCAACATATTTGTGAATCTCAAAAGCAGTTTTACACTCAGAACATCTCAGTATAAGCGGATCACCGATCACACACATTGTAAAAACCAACACACAAGTTACAGTAACTTTACAGGGGGTGTCAAAATTGGCATTTTTTTTTTGTTTGTTTATTTCAGCTTCACGACAGTATATCATTTTAAAGTACAATTCGCCGCACTGAGATATCCCATAATCGCTTGTGCACCAGAGCGTTTCTGCAGTCAAAATAACACTGAGAAACTACATGACGACAATTGCAAATGAACATTATATGACCAAAATGTAACTTTTAAGCCTTTCATAACAGTTTTAAGAGACTGCTACATGAGATCCTGAAAACTTGCTCAAACAAATACGAGGGCTGTCAATAAAGTAATGGTCCTTTTTATTTTTTTCAAAAACTATATGGATTTCATTCATATGTTTTTACGTCAGACATGCTTGAACCCTTGTGCGCATGCGTGAGTTTTTCCACGCCTGTCGGTGACGTCATTCGCCTGTGAGCACTCCTTGTGGGAGGAGTCGTCCAGCCCCTCGTCGGAATTCCTTTGTCTGAGAAGTTGCTGAGAGACTGGCGCGTTGTTTGATCAAAGTTTTTTCTAAACCTGTGAGACACATCGAAGTGGACACGGTTCGAAAAATTAAGCTGGTTTTCAGTGAAAATTTTAACGGCTGATGAGAGATTTTGAGGTGATTCTGTCGCTTTAAGGACTTCCCACGGTGCGAGACGTCGCTCAGCGCTCTCAGCCACGGTCGTCGGCCTGTTCAAGCTGAAAACCTCCACATTTCAGGCTCTATTGATCCAGGACGTCGTGAGAGAACAGAAGTTTCAGAAGAAGTCGGTTTCAGCATTTTATCCGGATATTCCACTGTTAAAGGAGATTTTTTTAATGAAAGACGTGCGGACGGATCCGCGCGTCGGTACGCAGCCGACGCGGTGCGGCGGCACAGGAAAAACACCTCCGTGTTGATAACCATTTGTAAAATCCAGGCGGCTTTTGATGGCTTTCAGTGGAGTGAGTATATGAGAAATTGTTTAACAGGCAGGACATGTTCCAACTTGTCCTTAAGGCTTTCAACAGAGGTGTTTTTCCTGTGGCGGAGCGTCGCGGCGGCTGCGTCCCGACGCGCGGACCCGTCCGCACGTCTTTCATTAAAAAAAATCTCCTTTAACAGTGGAATATCCAGATAAAATGCTGAAACCGACTTCTTCTGAAACTTCTCTGTTCTCTCACGACGTCCTGGATCAATAGAACCTGAAATGTGGAGGTTTTCAGCTTGAACAGGCTGACGACGCCGCCTGAGAGCGCTGAGCGACGTCTCGCACCGTGGGAAGTCCTTAAAGCGACAGAATCACCTCAAAATCTCTCATCAGCCGTTATAATTTTCACTGAAAACCAGCTTAATTTTTCGAACCGTGTCCACTTCGATGTGTCTCACAGGTTTAGAAAACATTTTGATCAAACAAAGCGCCAGTCTCTCAGCAACTTCTCAGACAAAGGAATTCCGACGAGGGGCTGGACGACTCCTCCCACAAGGAGTGCTCACAGGCGAATGACGTCACCGACAGGCGTGGAAAAACTCACGCATGCGCACGAGGGTTCAAGCATGTCTGACGTAAAAACATATGAATGAAATCCATATAGTTCTTGAAAAAAATAAAAAGGACCGTTACTTTATTGACAGCCCTCGTATTCCAAATATTCCGTGTGTGCTACATTTAAGCTGCGTGGAACTTCATAAACACAAGATGAATTTCAAACATTTTATATATTATTCTGGAGCAAACAGTGCTGTAAAGGACAATAAGCAGGATGTTAAAGCGCAAACTGCAGTTTCCTCCAGAATGACATGAACATGAAGCAATCGCGGCTCACAGCGATTCCCCACTGTAATTAATGGTGAAACAAACGGAGCTTCTCGCAGGTTTATGTAAAACAAACAGTAACGTCTATGAACCCAGATCATATATTTCCAAGAGTTTTAGGCAAAATATACAAAGAGTTTTATGTTGGGATGTTAATGCTGTTGTACGTATGCAGTGCAGTGGTTAAACTGCAGCCTGATCAGATAGTCTCAATGCAAACTCGCCGAAATTTTGTGACATTTTGCGGGATTTGAAACCTCAATACCACACAAATTACAGGTGGTCTATTCACACTCACATCCAGTAGATGGCAGTGTTCTCTACATTTTGATGGGAGGGGGAGGGGGGGAGTAACGAGAGCAAATCATTTGAATTTGCGATAATGCCTTTCGGCACATGTGTCTGTTTACTGCTCGAACCTTCAGAATTAGTGATTTAAAAAATGTGCTATTTCATTGTAACCCTTTTACCATCCGGGTCGTTATGGTAAGGGAGTAATTTCTTATTGTACACCCCTTTTCCTTGACTTCTATGGTAAAAGAGACATTCCGATGTATAAATAACTTTTGTCTAGGATTAATTATGACTCTCACTTACACAACTAATAATAAGGGGTTCTCCCAGAAATAATAAATCAGTGAATAAGTAACTGAATACAGTAACTTACCAGGTAACTCAGGAATAGTATCTCTAGAATGTACTGCTGAAACCAAAGGAATAATAAACACATACAATAAATGCAGTTTTAGGATTGTTTTTTTTTTGTATTAATTAAAGGAAAGAATAGGGTAAACACACATTTAAATTGAAATATGAAATAATGGTTTGACGCTATTAAATGAAGTCTTAGTCTTAAGAGTGCACTCTGAGTGTTTTATGCAAGCTTACGAATTAGGACTGTTGGCGCGCGTTGGAGCTCATATCCACTGAAGAACCTTTTGGAAAACAATAATCCTACCAGTCTGGAGCAAATCCTCGTCTTCAAGACCCAGAGAGTGACTATGTGCATGCAGAAACTCCTTTCCCTGATCCTCCACGCAGGTGAGGGTGGTTTCACTGGCAACAACACCGTCTCTCCTCCCGTTCGGCTCTTAACGAGGTAAAACTTCAAAGCAGCAGCGTTAGCTTCAGTGTTAGCTTAGCCTAGCCTGCTCAGCTCTGTCCTGAACGGCAGCTCAAACTCACTCCTTTTTGGTGCGGGTCATTCAGAAAACTCCTTTGCAGTCCATGGATGTGAGGAACTGGTACCCAAGCTCAAGGTAGTTCTGCTTTTAATTACTTTCAGTCTCTTCAAAACGCATGTCTCCTGCTTGCACCTGCACAACACCTTCCGTCCTCCTCCGCATCGCAAGTTCCGCTTTTTACCTCTTTCCCCTTCCGGTCTAACATAAGGCACTCAAAGCATCACAACCAAAAAGATTAATAAAAAATTAAATGGATCTGGAATTCAACCTTTTTTTCTTACAACTGAACTATGAATTTTTTATGAATTCCTTAATATTTATCAATGTTTTTCAACATGAACCAAAGTGAATATTTTATCATGAAACCATGAAATAATGTAAGTTATTTTACAAAGAGAAAACATTAACCACATAGTACTCATTTATTTTTTTGTAATAAAATAAACCTTGAAGAAAAAAATAAAATAAACTGATTTACTAAAAATCAGGTTATTACACACTCCCCTCATCAAAAAAAAAAAAAAAAAAAGTCATGCCCTCATGGCTTGGTAAGGAACAAGGCAAGAGAAGCCCAACTAAGGTATGAAAGGGGTGCTTATCCATTTGTAAAAACAAGAAACAAATTTCACTGGACAAACACTAGGATTACCCAGTGTGTCGTAAGTAATTCTGGATGGAGCTTTCCTAAGTCTTTGAGATCTTCTGGTCTCACTGTCAGTCTTCTCCTGAGTCAGTCTCTGGACAAAGAGGTATTGTGTCTTGAGTCTCTGTCTCTGTAGTGCAAGTCTCTTGGTAGTCAGACTGTTCAGTCAGGTCAGGTCTAACCTCTCTGTCAGCATTTTGCGCTTCTTGACCAGCTTGCAAATCTTCAGCGTGATCTTCAGGTTGCAAATCGAGATCTAGACTCAGTGGTTCAGGTGTTTCATCAGATTTCCTGGTATGTTGCACTGTGAATGGCATGTAAAATGTTCCATCCTCTGAATCTGTGTATTCATCATTCCTGTCCTCTTGTCCTAACACTTAAGGGACTTTGACTGTGCCTTTTTCATCAACTTTGGTTTGGTGTCTTTTCCTTCTTCTCAATCGTCTCTTTGGGACAATGTCTGGGTTTTGCGCTGGTTCCAAACACACTTTCTATGATTACGGTGAAGGACTTTGACAGGCCCATTTCCATCTTCTGGTTTCAGCCGAAACACAGGTAAGTTTGACAGTTGACTTTCAACAACATAAGGGGTCGAAACCCAGCGGTCGGCCAGCTTATGTTTTCCTTGCAGTCCAAGGTTACGGATGAGAACTCGATCTCCAGGTAGGAGTTGTGTGAACTTGACTTTCTCATCATATCTTCGTTTGTTTCCTTTGTTCTGTTTAGCCGCAGCAGATTCTGCGAGATCGTAAGCAGCTTTCAGTCATTTTCTCATGTCTGTCACATACTTCAGGTAAGTTTCTTTGCACATGTTGTCACTTGACGTTCCAAAACACAAGTCCATAGGCATACTTGCGTTACGCCCAAACATAAGATAATATGGGGAGAAACTTGTCGCTTCATTTGGTGTGCAATTGTAAGCATGGACTAAATGTGTGATGTGCTTACTCCAATTCTTTTTCTCATTGGGCTCAAGGGTTCCAAGCATGTCCAACAGGGTTCGATTAAACCTTTCAGGCTGCGGATCTCCCTGAGGATGGTATGGAGTAGTTCTTGACTTTTCTACACCAAGGGAACTCAGCATCTCGTGAATGAGACGACATTCAAAGTCTCTCCCCTGGTCACTATGCATGCGCCTTGGCAAACCATAATGGACAAAGTATTTCTCGAGCAGAACTTTGGCTACGGTTGCAGCTTTCTGATCTCTTGTAGGAAAGGCTTGTGCATATCGGGTGTAGTGATCAGTAATGACCAAGACGTTCTCTGTGTGACCACGATCTGGCTCGATCGACAAAAAAATCCATACATACTAGATCCATTGGGCCATCACTTTGCATGTGAAACAGGGGAGCTACTCTTTTAGGAAGTGTTTTTCTCTTTATGCACCTTGCACAATTTCTGCAGTGTTCTTCAACATCTGATTTCATCTTAGGCCAATAGAACCTTTGATGAGTCCATAGGTCTTTTCAATGCCTAAATGACCAGAGTCATCATGAAGGGATTGCATGACTGTTGTTCGGAATTTTTCTGGCAAAACTAGCTGCGAACGGCAGTTTTGACCAGGGGGAAATGTGACGCGATACATGACATCCTCTTGTAGCTTCAGTCTTTCAACCTCTCTTAGTAGCAATGAGCTTGTAAGGTTTCTCGACTTGACTTGATTTGTATCACTCTGCTTTAGTGCTCTCCAAATTTCATTTAGTGCTGGATCCTCTTGTTGTGCTTTTGAGATTTCAAAGAGACTTAGGACTGGCATCCCCTTGAGACTGAGTGTGGAGAGATTACAGTACGCTTTGGGTATGGACAATCCTAAGTGATCAATTGCTGTTTCATGACAAGCATTTTTCTGGGTCACTCTGGATACTTGACACATAGCTCTGACACCATCTGCAGAGATATCTGTCCATCGTTTTTCTTGACTTTGGTCAGTGTGGGGGCGCCTTGAAAGGGCGTCTGCATCAATGTTTTGGACTCCGGATCTGTATTTGAGACTGAAATCGTATGTTGACAGGGCAGCAAGCCAACGGTGGCCTGTTGCGTCTAACTTGGCGGACGTCAACACATAGGTCAAAGGGTTGTTGTCTGTTCTGACTTCAAACTTTGCCCCATACAGATAGTCATGTAGTTTGTCAACTATGGCCCACTTTAATGCAAGATATTCCAACTTGTGAGCAGGATAGTGATGTTCGGATGGAGTTAGGCTGCGACTGATGAAAGCGACTGGTCTTAGCCCTTCACCTTGGTCTTGGTATAAAACTCCACCAAGTCCTTCACTGCATGCATCAACGTGTAGCACATAGGGTAACTGTGGGTTTGCAAAGGCTAGTACTGGAGCACTGGTGAGTCTATGCTCCTTGAAAGCACTCACATTTTTCATCCCACCGTGGACCAAATGGCTCTGACGGGTTGAAATAGACCTGATCTTGCTTTCTCCTGGATCTTTTTGCATGTGGTGGGTAACCAGACAAAAGTTGGGTCAGGGGGAATGCGACTTTGGCATAATCTCTGACAAAACGCCTGTAATACCCGCAGAATCCAAGGAAAGAGCTCAATGCAGTTACAGTGGTTGGTCTGGGCCATGTAGTGACTGCTTCTGTTTTCTTTGGATCTGTAGACACTCCTTCTTGTGACACGATATGACCAATATATGACACTGATGGCTGACAAAACTGACATTTGTCTAACGACAGCTTGAGCCCCTCCTCTTGTAGGCGGTCAAGTACTTTCAGCAGTCGTTTTTCGTGCTCTTCGAGTGTTGTACCAAAGACGATGAGATCATCTAGACAGACAAGCACTTCCAACAAATTCATGTCTCCAATAGTTTTTTCCATGAGTCGCTGGAAAGTTGCAGGAGTGCCTGACACACCTTGTGGCATTCTGTCGAACTGATAAAACCCAAGAGGACATATAAAGGCGGTCTTTTCTTTATCTGATTCACTCATGGGCACCTGGTAGTATCCACTTCTGAGATCTAGGACACTAAACCACTTGATTCCATTCAGACATGTCAGGGCATCCTCAATCTTAGGCACTGTGTATTGATCAGGGACAGTGCGCCTGTTGAGCGTACGATAGTCCACACACATCCGGATCTTGCCATTTCTCTTTCGCACAACCACTATAGGGGATGCATACGGACTGAGTGACTCAGTGATTACGCCGGCTGCTTTAAGCTCTGACAGATGTTCTCTGAGCGCTTCGAGATCAGCTGGTGGTAAGCGACGTGATCTCTCTCGGAATGGCTTGTCATCTGTCGTTTTGACTTCATGTTTCATGCTTTCACTGCAGCCCACATCAAAATCCTGAGTTGAGAAAACATTTCTGCGTTCAAGCATCTTACTCACAAGTCTCTCTTTCCACTCCTTAGGAACAGGAGAAGTTCCAAAGTCGAAAGACGATGAGGTGAGTTTCTTTGAGGACTCGAAATCAGTCTCTTTGTTCATAGGGGGTGTGGGAAGTACGTCAACTGGAAACAAGTGGGCAATTGGCATACCTCTGGTCAACAGGATATCTTTAGATGAGCTGTTACTGACAACGACAGTAATTCTTCTGGAGCTCACAACATTGGCCGACTGCAATTCGGGTCTTACCAGGAGCTGATCTGGGAACCTTTATTCCTCTGTAAGATCGTCAGGTAAGTCCACCAGAATGGCTTGGGTACTTGGTGTTCCTTGAATCTTTGGCACGCCTTTGACACCACCTGGGTGTATTGTTAATGGTTTTGGTTGGGCAAACCACACAGATCCTTTTATTTGGCTGTCAGTTTCAGGTGGGGTCTTTGATATTTCCGCCATAGCCTTTTGGAAAGCAGGGCGAATGTGTTTTACTGTTTGGTTGTATTCTCCCTCTTTGTCTTTGTAACTTTTTATGAGTCGTCTCACTGTTGGCGTATTTGTGCCAACAAGTATAGCTGCATTATCTTTAAAACTGGATCAGGACAGACGAGTACAAGTGCATCAATGGTCTCCGTCACGCCAACATCAGCTTCCCTGAACTCCAGCTTGACTGACAAATAGCCATCGTACTGGTAATCAGCAGGACTAAGACCCCATATCTGTACAGTACTGATAGGTGTCAATGGCAGATGTTTCAAGTATCTGTCGTAAAAGGATCTGTAGAGTAGAATGACTTGAGAGCCAGTGTCGAGTATGGCTTTTGTGTAAATGCCTTCAATCTGGACTGATACAGCAGAGCTAGGGCCAACTAAGCCTTCTGGAATAGTGTCTTTCACTACTTTCTCTGTTTTGATGCTCTTGGAACGTGTCTTTACCTCCGGGACACCAGGCCGTTCCTTTACTGGGCCCCGTGGTAGTTTCCCGATTTCTTTGTGAGTTTGATGAGCCGCTTATTGACTCTCTGAAGGTTCTCAACTCCATCACACTCTCTCATGTAATGTCCATCTTCTCCACATCTATAACAAAAAATCCCAGATTTATCTGTGTGGTTCTTTGATCTTTGAGAAGTCATGTTTCTTTTGTATTTGTTTCTGCTTGCATTGTCAAGTTTGGGACCTGTTGTTTTGATTTGAGCACCTGCTGTTGCAACAGTCGCAACTTTACGATTGTTCATTTCAGCTTTGATCTCACTGAGTTCTCTCTTGAGTCTTTCAACTTCAGGATCAGTTTTAGTAGCAGGTACGTGGACAGTTTTTCACCTTCACTCTGAAATGTGTGTCGAAACTTGACAAGATCAGATGATGTTTCAGTAGTCCCAAAAGCTGTTTCAAGTGCTTGCATATAGTCATTTGCAGTAGCATTGGGATTTTGTGCTCTGAGGAATCTTATTATGTCAGCAGCTGGACCTTTACGACTCTCGACAACTCTGTTTCTTTACACTGTCACTGCATTGCCATTCTTCCAACATATGCATAGTTTGCTCTGCCCATGCATCATGCTCCTCTTCACCACTAGGGGTTGGATGCACACCAGAAAACATTCTGAGCTTCCTATAACTTTGAATATCACCAGGCGTGGTATTGCATTTGTCAACAAGTAAACTAATGGCATTGATGAGAGCATTATTTATGTCAAGGGAGGAGGGGTTTAACAGTCCTTCAACATCAGACATACTCTAGCCCTCATGCTCAAGGAATGACAGGAACTTTGCTTGAAAATCCTCTTGCTCTTCAGTCGCTGATAGAATGATGTGGACAGGCCAGGGACCAACTTCACCCGGAAGGCCAACTTGGTCAGGTAAGGTCTGTTCAGTCACATTAGCTAAAGTTCGGACTAGTACAAAATCAGTCTTGGAAGTCAAGTCTGGACGTTTGTCAACTATTTTAGTCTTCCCAAGAATTTTAACTGAGCTAAGAACTTCACGGAGGACATCATCTGAGACATTAACACCGCTTAAGACGATAGCATGAGCAGGGTCTAACTGATGTGTCTTACACCAAGCTTTTATCTCTACTTCCTCCATTCTGTCAACCAGGAGAAAAAAAAAATTCCAAAATTCAAATTTCACAGCAAAGTCAAAAAAAAAAAAAAAAAAAATTCAACAATATCACAAGCAGCTTAATAAACACATCAACAAAACATACATCAATAAAACATACATCAACAAAACATCCCGGACGAGCCCCCAAAAATGTAACCCTTTTACCACCCGGCTCGTTATAGTAAGGGAGTAATTTCTTATTGTACACCCCTTTTCCTTGACTTCTATGGTAAGAGACATTCCGATGTATAAATAACTTTTGTCTAGGGTTAATTATGACTCTCACTTACACAACTAATAATAAGGGCTTCTCCCAGAAATAATAAATCAGGGAATAAGTAATTGAATACAGTAACTTACCAGGTAACTCAGGAATAGTATCTCTAGAATGTACTGCTGAAACCAAAGGAATAATAAACACATACAATAAATGCAGTTTTAGGATTGTCTTTTTTGTATTAATTAAAGGAAAGAATAGGGTAAACACACATTTAAATTGAAATATGAAATAATGGTTTGACGCTATTAAATAAAGCCTTAAGAGTGCACTCTGAGTGTTTTATGCAAGCTTGCGAATTAGGACTGTTGGCGCGCATTGGAGCTCATATCCACTGAAGAACCCTTTGGAAAACAATAATCCTACCAGTCTGGAGCAAATCCTCGTCTTCAAGACCCATAGAGTGACTATGTGCATGCAGAAACTCCTTTCCCTGATCCTCCACGCAGGTGAGAGTGGTTTCACTGGCAACAACACCGTCTCTCCTCCCGTTCGGCTCTTAACGAGGTAAATTACTTCAGATGCGCACCGGGAACAGCACCGTCTCTTCTCCCGACTCTTAACGAGGTAAAATTTCAAAGCAGCAGCGTTAGCTTCAGTGTTAGCTTAGCCTAGCCTGCTCAGCTCTGTCCTGAACTGCAGCTCAAACTCACTCCTTTTTGGTGCGGGTCATTCAGAAAACTCCTCTGCAGTCCACGGATGTGAGGAACTGGTACCCAAGCTCAAGGTAGTTCTGCTTTTAATTACTTTCAGTCTCTTCAAAACGTATGTCTCCTGCTTGCACCTGCACGACACCTTCCGTCCTCCTCCGCATCGCAAGTCCCGCTTTTTTCCTCTTTCCCCTTCCGGTCTAACGTAAGGCACTCAAAGCATCACAACCAAAAAGATTAATAAAAAAATTAAATGGATCTGGAATTCAACCTTTTTTTTCTTACAACTGAACTATGAATTTTTATGAATTCCTTAATATTTATCAATGTTTTTCAACATGAACCAAAGTGAATATTTTATCATTAAACCATGAAATAATGTAAGTTATTTTACAAAAAGAAAACATTAACCACCTAGTACTCATTTATTTTTTTGTAATAAAATAAACCTTGAAGAAAAAAATAAAATAAAATAAACTGATTTACTAAAAATCAGGTTATTACATCATATTTTCACTTTGTAAAAATGACAGAATGTCCGGAATTAGTTGGTTTCAAATGAAACCATGAATGAAAGGTGTTTTGCGCTTCATGTCTCCTGTCCACTGTCTGAGTGGATGCATGCTGAAAATAAATTATGTTTTTTTGTAGCAGCGTGCCAGGCGCACAAAGACAGAAGCTATGGCTTTGCGTTTTTGTTTGTTTTTGGTTTGTGATTGCCTTGAATTTACCCAACAGCGCTTGCAGTGCTTAAATTCGAAACTGGCTTAGCCGACTGCATACTGAGTCAACACTAAAAGTTAGTGGTTAGCTGTAAGTTCCGCTAATTATTTTATCGGTTTTGCATTATAAAAGTTAACTTTGGTTAACAGCTACATTTTTGGTTAGCTGTGCCCACCACTGAACAGATGTAATCCAATTCATAAACGTTTCATAAACCAGTTGGAGACGTCTATTGCTGGACTGCGATAAACCACAGAATGGACCATAACAATGGTCCAGTCTAGAAGAGACAAAGACATGAATCATTTTCTCTGCATTAGCCATATACAGAACTAGCGCGTTGCCCGTGGTGACCCATGGGCTCTAGATTGGGTAGTGTTTATAAAATAGGTGGTGGTAATAAATGGTGGCAATAAATTATGCAAAGTTTCTATACTGATTTTAACTGCAAGTGCAGGAAATTAAAATGAGAAAGTTTGTGAATAATTGTATTTGTTAATTGGCACATTTAGTGTATCTTAGATTATCTTAACTTCTGTGCAGATGTGGTCTGCCCAACCAAGACTGTCCGTTGTTACTCTACCAACAAACCATTGGTAACACATGAAGTCAAAGCTGTCCTCAATAGGAGGAAAGCCGCCTTCAGGAGCAGAGACATGGAGGCAATGAAGACAGCACGGCAGGAGGTCAAACTCTGCATGAGGGAAGCCAAGGACAGCTACAGGAGAAAGATGGAGCACAAGCTGCTACAAAATAACATGAGGAAGGTCTGGGGAGCAGCACATCAAAGAAGGACACTTCCAGACTGGACAAACTGATTAGGCAGGCTAGCTCTGTGGTTGGCATGAAGCTGGACTCTCTGGTGACATGGCAGAGAACACTGGACAAACTGCTGGACATTATGGACGATGCCAGTCACCCTCTGTCTGCACACCGTTATCAGCAACCAGAGGAGCCTCTTCAGCCACAGACTGCTCCTTTCCGAATGCAGGACCAACAGACTGAAAAACACCTTTGTCTCTCAGGCCATCAGACTGTACAACTCCTCACTCGGGGGGAGGAGTGCCAGGAAGACAGAGGCCGGGATTGAGAGGAACAGTAGAAGCCAGTAAACTACTACTGATCAGAATGTCTGCTATTTATATTGTGTATTTATAGTGCAAACTGTTTTTCTTTTTTACTTTCACTTTTGTTACTCTGTGTGCTTCTTACCGTGTGCTGCTATGCAATGCTGCTGGAACTTCAATTTCCCTGAAGGAGTCTTCCCAAGGGATCAGTAAAGTTGTATCTAATCTAATCTAGTTGATGTCATGTTTTACAACTGGCAAGATTGAGATATTTCCTTTGGCCAGAGCTTGTCTGGGACCAGGGACTGATTAATGGTGGTATCAACATCCATTGTTCACTTTTTTTTGCTTAATATCCCTAATTTCTCACCAAATTGTAGTCCTATTAACTTTCCGTTTTCGTGACGTTCATCCTTGACTCAAAATACTCAAAATACAAGTAGCATACCAAACGGCAAACGTCGGCTCTCCCCAGTTTCTCTGTGATTGAAGGTACACGCACGCACGCACACACCCATGCACGCATACATGTACACAGAGGCAACTAGACTTTTAGTATATAGAATAGGTCAAATCTTCACAATATTATGGAGGTGATAGTGATTTCTCTAATGTGTAGATCAAAGGACAGTGTGGGCTCAAAAGTACCCCAACGTTTTTAACTTTGTCACTGTGATGTACGAGGTCTGCTAGAAACGTATCATACCTTTAAATTTTTTTCAAAAACTATATGGATTTGATTCATATGTTTTTACGTCAGCCAAGCTTGAACCTTCCTGCGCATGCGTGAATTTTTCCACGCCTGTCGGTTGCGTCATTCGCCTGTGAGCAGGCTTTGAGTGAGCACTGCTCCACCCCTCTCGTCGTTGTTTCATTGCGAGGAAATGGCGGAATGATTTGGGCTTTTTTTCCATCAGAATTTTTTCAGAAACTGTTAGAGACAGGCAGCTGGAAACCATTCGAAAAATTTATCTGGCTTTTACGGGCTTCACAGAGAATAAGGAGTGTTACTACAGCTTTAAGGACGGCCCACAATGGTGCACGGCGTGCCGCGCTCCGAGCCACCATCAAGAGGCAGAAACCACCACATCATTTCTAAACGGATCGCTGTGTGGATCTGGGACCATCGTGTGCAATTTCTCTGGTTATCACAAGAGCTGGACATCAGCCATTTTCCAGCAGATTTCACTTTTAACAAGAGATTTTGTCATGGAAAGCCGCGCGGAGGCTTCGCGCGTCACGACCGATTCGCTGATGAAGCGAGACAAAGGAACACCTCCGTTTCGGAGTGTTAAAGGACAAGTTGGGACATGCCTAGCTCTCCACAGTTTCTCTTATACTCACTCGACTGGTAAGCACTGAAAGCCGAGATAGGCATGTCCCAACTTGTCCTCCTCCACTCCGAAACGGAGGTGTTCCTTTGTCTCGCTTCATCAGCGAATCGGTCGTGACGCGCGTGGTGGTTTCTGCCTCTTGATGGTGACTCGGAGCGCGGCGTGCCGCGCGCCATTGTGAGCCGTCCTTAAAGCTGTAGTAACACTCCTTATTCTCTGTGAAGCCCGTAAAATTTTCACCGAAAGCCAGATAAATTTTTCTAATGGTTTCCAGCTGCCTGTCTCTAACAGTTTCTGAAAAAATTCTGATGGAAAAAAAGCCCAAATCATTCCGCCATTTCCTCGCAATGAAACAACGACGAGAGGGGTGGAGCAGTGCTCACTCAAAGCCTGCCCACAGGCGAATGACGCAACCGACAGGCGTGGAAAAACTCACGCATGCGCACGAAGGTTCAAGCTTGGCTGACGTAAAAACATATGAATCAAATCCATATAGTTTTTGAAAAAAATTAAAAGGTACGATACTTTTCTAACAGACCTCGTATAATAACTGATGCCTTTGTCATGCAGGACAAATGGCCATCATCTCAGTCGTCTATTGTTAGATAATATCTGTGCTAATTCCTTATTAAAGTGTTGTACAAGCTACAGTCGTGGCCTTCACAAGATGGATGCTGTCTGTGAAGGACACAGGCCTGTTTTTTGTCATGACCATAAATAAACTCAAAATGAGGAAAATAATGGTTTGGTTTTTGGTAAGGGGCAGTAAATTACAAAAAGAACCGGGGTAGAAATCTATCTGTCTATCTGTCTGTGATATTTGTTAATTTTCTCAGCCTTGAGTTCAATAGTCATTTCAGTTTCAGCATCCCATTTGAAAACTGCCAAATCAAATGTGTTGAAATGTCAGGTCATCAGTAGTCACACTGACCACATCAAATAAAGTGAGCAAACAACCACTGTCATTATGTCCTGGTGTGAACTTTGAAACTCTATTTGCATATGTCATTAACAGTGATATGTTATATATATATATAAATTGAAAATATACAATTAGACACTTTCAGGATATTACCCATGAATATGAAGCATTACAGAAATATTAAAGAAATACATTCAGGTTGTATAATCTTGAACAAACGAAAACTTTAAACTTCTTTCCTTGTTTTATTTGTATTTCTCCTTTGTTTTTTTGTCTTTGGCTAACTCATTTGCTATTTATTCACATCCTCTTATTCTTATATCAAAAGAGGAAATGGCAACTACTAGAATCAAGTCTTTGGACAAGTATTTGGACAGTAACACAATTTGTGTACTTTTGCCTCTGTGCACTACCATCCTGGAGTTTATATGAAACAATCAAGATGCATTAGTATTGTACATACTTTCAGCTTTAATTCATCGGATCTAATCAAAATATTGCATAAAGCATTATAGAATTACAGCCATTCTATAAACAGTCTGTCCATTTTCAGAGGCCATAAGCAAGTAGGCGAACACCATAAATACCAGGATTATTGTTCCGAGAAGTCATCACTTTTACAACCATTTCTCTTGAGGCAAGTAAAGAAATGAATAATGACCGTTCCCAAGTCCCTGAATATGTCTCAGTCTTCAATTACATCAGTCGTTAAGAAATTCAAACATTCAGGTACTGTATGGAAAATCTGTCTGGAGTGAGCAGTTCTCAAAAACTGAGAGGCTGTGCAAGAAGGAGGCTCTTGAGGGAACCCACCAAGACAACCATGACAACTCTGAAGAAGGCATATGTATAGGCTTCTGTGAATGTGATTGGAGAAACTATGCATAGTGCAACTTTTGCATGTTGCATCATCAGGTACTGTAACTTGATTTCAAAACAATTATTTCCCACAAACATGCCAGCAGTGCTTAAGCATGATCACTGCCACATATAGCTGATGGACTCCAGCTCAAAAGCTCAAAATGCATGCAAAACTATATAATTTCACTAGAGCAGGGGTGGTGGCCAAGTGGTTAGTGTGCTTGGTTTCAGTGCAGAAGGCTCCAGGTTCAAATCCCACCTCTACCACATTTCTCCATGTGAAGTGAAGTTGCGTCAGGAAGGGCATCCGGCGTAAAACCTGTGCCAATTCAACATGCAGATCCACCTTGGATTTGCTGTGGCGACCCCGAGTGCAAACAAGGGAGCAGCTGAAGGGACTTACTATATATATATATATATATATATATATATATATATATATATATATATATATATCAATCACTGATGAGATTCCAATATGCATGAGACAAGTGTTGTCCTATGATTGTCGCGCTCATGTGCACTTGTGTTGTTATTTTTATGGAACATAGCTTCCATCACTAGTCTCCTCCTTGAGAACTGCCTACTCTAGACAAATTTACTTCTTAATGATTGGTTGTAAATGAGAGCCAAGACATATTCAGTGATTTGAAAATGTAGGGACTGTGTAAAAAATGGTTGTAATGCCTAAATAGTTAATGAAGTAGTAACATGTTGCCCGTGGGGTTCCACAGCCTCTAGACTGGGTAGTGTTTATAAAATAGGGAGTTGACATTTTTGTGGTAATAAAATAAGCAAAGCTTGTATAATGAGTTGGAATGGCATGTGAGTCCAGAATGCTTTTAGAACCTTAAACCTCAACAGTTTTTTTTTCAACCCTTTTACTTCCTGTTAATTAAGTAATTTTTAATGTTAATTTACTGTCTTAATGTATTCATAAATTGTTTAGGTTCTTATCATATACACTGTTATTATTTTATTTCTACTTCTATTTTGTCATTTCATTTTTAAATGGACCACAATGGAAATGTGTTTTCATTTGCTTGTATCATCCAGTTATTTTTAACGTATTTACAATTACATTATGTACTTACGTTGAATTTAAAAAACAGTCACCACACTCATGCTTTTAATATAAAGATGACTTACCACCCCCTACTGGAATTGCATGAGTACAGAAAGTAGTTAGCAGCACACACACAGTAAGGAGGTGGTTTTAGTCTGACAAACAAAGACAATCGCGGAAGACATTAAAACCACTAAACATTTCAGTCATGGTACCAACATCAAACATAAGTCACTCATGGTAATAACAACATGAGACTTATCTAAACTGGCTAAACAAATTGAGCTACAAAATGATACACAATAAATCAATCACACTAACAACACTGTTAAACTAACATAAACCACAATAACAACATTTAAAACCTCAAAACCCCGAACTCCCATTGTTTATTGGTAAAATTGCTAATTTCTCCAATATTTGCCCTATCAACTTTCTGTATTCGCAGAGTTCATCCTTAAGCATGCCAAATGGCAAATGTCAGCTCTCTCCAGTTTTTGTGTGATTGAAGCCATACACACCACGTATACACACACACGCACGCACGCACGCACCCACCCACCTACCCACACGCACACACACACACACTTGGCTATTATAATATAACTTGGCTATTATAATATACGTTTTTGTTAAACAACCTGTTAATGTTGTGAAAGTGTAGTGACACGGACCCACAACAGGGGGCGCAAATGAAAGGTCAATAGATGAGCCAAAAAGTAACAATTTAATGTTGTGAAGGTGCACAACGAATACACAGACAATCTCAGAATATGATAACAGTCAATCCACAAAGGTGACGTGTGGGCAGGCTCGAGGATAGAAGACGTCTGTCCTGAGAAGAGCCAGAACCACACGATTTCCGCCGCCACCGAACCTGGTGAATACTGGAGCCGCCAAGTCCCGAATTCCCAGGTGATCACCGTCCCCGACTGTTGGATCTGGTACTGCTGGCGAAGAACAAAGACAGTCAAGTGTGGGTGTGTGTACACCCCGTAACAACAACGGTGGGAATGCCACCTCCACCTTTAACACACACTCGTGCAGCGTCTGTTTAACCACTTATATGACGAGACGAAGGACGAAAAAGTCATGACCCACGCCGGTCCTCTGGTTGACAGCTGCAACACAATAGCTCTGGAAATCACTGAATGCTGGCAGAGAATATTACCTTCATAGAAGTACGATATCTCGGCGATGAGGTGGCGATGACGTCTGGGTTTTATGGAGTGAGATTATGCAGAATGAGTGACAGCTGTCAGGAATTAATGAGTGACAGCTGTCACTCCCGGCTGTGTCCATGGCGGCAGCGCCCTCTCGTGCCCGAAGCCCGCACTTCAGGCAGGACGCCCTCTAGTGGTGGGCCAGCAGTACCTCCTCTTCTGGCGGCTCACACAACAGTTAAACCTTGAATTAAAGCTGAATGTCTACACTACAAGCACATCTTCAATTTTTCATTCCAACTCCATTGTGATGGCGTACAGATGCAAAATTACAAAAATTGTCACAGTCCCTATATGTATATACCGGACTACATGAGCAAAAGATATATACAACCCCTGGAAAAATTATGGAATCACCGGCCTCGGAGGATGTTCATTCAGTTGTTTAATTTTGTAGAAAAAAAGCAGATCACAGACATGACACAAAACTAAAGTCATTTCAAATGGCAACTTTCTGGCTTTAAGAAACACTATAAGAAATCAAGAAAAAAAGATTGTAGCAGTCAGTAACGGTTACTTTTTTAGACCAAGCAGAGGAAAAAAATATGGAATCACTCAATTCTGAGGAAAAAATTATGGAATCACCCTGTAAATTTTCATCCCCAAAACTAACACCTGCATCATGTCAGATCTGCTCGTTAGTCTGCATCTAAAAAGGAGTGAACACACCTTGGAGAGCTGTTGCACCAAGTGGACTGACATGAATCATGGCTCCAATACGAGAGATGTCAGTTGAAACAAAGGAGAGGATTATCAAACTCTTAAAAGAGAGTAAATCATCACGCAATGTTGCAAAAGATGTTGGTTGTTCACAGTCAGCTGTGTCTAAACTCTGGACCAAATACAAACAACATGGGAAGGTTGTTAAAGGCAAACATACTGGTAGACCAAGGAAGACATCAAAGCATCAAGACAGAAAACTTAAAGCAATATGTCTCAAAAAACGAAAAATGTACAACAAAACAAATGAGGAACGAATGGGAGGAAACTGGAGTCAACGTCTGTGACCGAACTGTAAGAAACCGCGTAAAGGAAATGGGATTTACATACGGAAAAGCTAACCGAAAGGCATCATTAACACCTAAACAGAAAAAAACAAGGTTGCAATGGGCTAAGGAAAAGCAGTTGTGGACTGTGGATGACTGGATGAAAGTCATATTCAGTGATGAATCTCGAATCTGCATTGGGCAAGGTGATGATGCTGGAACTTTTGTTTGGTGCCGTTCCAATGAGATTTATAAAGATGACTGCCTGAAGAGAACATGTAAATTTCCACAGTCATTGATGATATGGGGCTGCATGTCATGTAAAGGCACTGGGGAGATGGCTGTCATTACATCATCAATAAATGCACAAGTTTATGTTGATATTTTGGACAATTGAAAGGATGTTTGGGGATGATGAAATCATTTTTCAAGATGATAATGCATCTTGCCATAGAGCAAAAACTGCAAAAACATTCCTTGCAAAAAGACACATAGGGTCAATGTCATGGTATAGGGTCAATGTCAACGAGCAGATCTGATTTGATGCAGGTGTTAATTTGGGGGATGAAAATTTACAGGGTGATTCCATAATTTTTTTCCTCAGAATTGAGTGATTCCATATTTTTTTCCTCTGCTTGGTCTAAAAAAGTAACCATTACTGACTGCCACAATCTTTTTTTCTTGATTTCTTATAGTGTTTCTTAAAGCCAGAAAGTTGCCATTTGAAATGACTTTAGTTTTGTGTCATGTCTGTGATCTGCTTTTTTTCTACAAAATTAAACAACTGAATGAACATCCTCCGAGGCTGGTGATTCCATAATTTTTGCCAGGGGTTGTATATAGTCAGAAAAATAGCTGTTGGTAGATAAAAGAATTCCTTGTAACAAGTTGCAAAATAAATTTTAAGATTCATCAAACATCATAACCTTGATGTTCAAATTGGACTTGGCATGTTTGACCCAAGCAGGGTGAGGTGACCCTAACTTACTAAACAGTGACATGCAGCTTCCTTGCATAAGGCAAATCATGTTTGCTCAAATCAGAAAGGTGAAATTACAATCTAGTTCTTCACGTTTTATCAAATAGCATGTATGGTTCACGTCAAGCCTCGATGTGTTGTCAGCAGAATGTTTCCTTTAAAAGGCTGCGTGTGACTGCAGACTGCAGATGGCAGCCTCCTCAGTCATGTGGGTGATTGCACTTGCCCTGAATCTGGCCCTCGTGGGTAAGTACAATGTTCCTCTGAGTTTTGTGTGTTACATTTTAATAATGCAGTTTTGATTACTATAAAAGTTTTTCTTCATTCATCAATGTTTTGATTACTATCTGAGACTGTAACGTTTGCAGTGTTAAACTAATGGTGCAGTGAGGAAATATAGTCCTATAAAATAACATACAATCAATGATAATATAGTATAAGGCCTATTACTGTTACTGAACTTGATATAACACTCTGTAAAAGTGCAAAATTCACATTTGTTTCTGATGAATGTGTGTTATGATTTAGACAATACACAACAGATCATCAAGCCAGGTTTGGAAATATCGGTTAAAATATCAGTTACATTACATTACAAACCAGAAGCGGCTCTTTTGAACACTGAGGTTTTTGGTGTGTATGGTTATAGCACAATATAGAAAATCTACATTTGTTTTTAAAAAGGTTTGTATATGATTAATATTGGTTATCAGATTGACATTGAGCCGATATCCTGAACTTTAATATCAATATCAGCATCATCAAAGAAGTAGTTTTATTATTGCATCCCAAATTAGAGAAAATGCAGTTCATGTGGAAAGCATTCACAGCACGTCAGTTTTTCCACTTTTTTTAATGCCTTATTTCAATGTGGAGTAAAAAGATCTTATTCCAAAATGGAGTAAATTATTTTTTTCCCTCAAAATTCTACTCACAACATCCAGGGATGACAACATGAAAAAAGCTTTTTTGAATTTTTTGCAAATTTATTAAAGAAATCACATGTACATGTACTCACACCCTTTGCTCAATACTTTGTTGATGCACCTTTGGCAGCAATTACAGTCTGAAGTCTTCTTGAATATGATGCCACAAGTCATTGGTTGTTTGGCTCAGCAATTTCAGTTAAATATATCACATAGCAGGCAAATACAGTTATATTTGAGAAGTGAAAGGAACTTTATAGGATTTATAGAAAGTGTGCAATAATTTTGTAAATAAAATTAGACAGGTGCATAAATTTTGGCACCTCAAAAAAAACAAAACAAAAAAAAAACATGACTATTTAGTAGATCCTCCTTTTGCAGAAATAACAGCCTCTAAACACTTCCTATAGCTTCCAGAGTCTGGATTCTGGTTGAAGGTATTTTGGACCATTCTTCTTTACAAAACATCTCAGGTTTGTTGGTTTCTGAGCTTGGACAGCCTGCTTAAAATCACACCACAGATTTTCAATAATATTCATGGCTGGGGACTGAGATGACTATTGCAGAACGTTGTACTTGTTCCTCTGCACGAATGCCTTAGTAGATTTTGAGCAGTGTTTAGGGTTGTCTTGTTGAAAGATCCAGCCCCAACACAACTTCAACTTTGTCACTGAACATTGTTCTCAAGAATCTGCTGATATTGACTGGAATCCATGTGACCCTCAACTTTAACAAGATTCCCAGTACCTGCACTGGCCACACAGCCACACAGCATGATGGAACCACCTCCAAATTTTACTGTAGGTAGCAAGTGTTTTTCTTGGAATGCTGTGTTCTTTTTCAGCCATGCATACCGCCCCTTATGTCCAAATAACTCAATTTTAGGTTCATCAGTCCACAGCACCTTATTCCAAAATGAAGCTGGCTTGTCCAAATGTGCTTTAGCATACCTCAAGTGACTCTGTTTGTGGCGTGTATACAGAAAAGGCTTCCTCTGCATTACAGCATCATACAGCATCTCTTTGTGCAAAGTGCGCTGTATAGTTGAACAATGCACAGAGACACTATCTGCAGCAAGATCATTCTGTAGGTCTTTGGAGCAGGTCTGTGGGTTGACTATGACTGTTCTCACCTTCCTTCGCTTCAGCTTATCTGAGATTTTTCTTGGCCTTACACTTCAGGCCTTAACTACTACTGTGCCTGCGGTCTTCCATTTCCTCACTATGTTCTTCACAGTGGAAACTGACAGCTGAAATCTCTGAGATAGCTTTTTGTATCCTTCCCCTAAACCATGATGTTAAACAATCTTAATCTTTGTTTTCAGGTCATTTGAGAGTTGTTTAGAGGCTCCCATGTTGCCACTCATTAGAAGAGATGCAAAGAGGGGAAACATTTGCAAATGTCCACTTTAAATACCCTTTCTCGTGATTGGATTCACCTGTGTAAGGAGGTCAAGGGTCAGTGAGCTTACCAAACCAATTTTGTGTTCCAATAGTTAGTGGTAAATGCATTCAAATCAATAAAATGACAAGGGTGCCCACATTTATGCACATGCCTAATTTTGTTTAAATAATTATTGCATAATTTCTGTTAATACTAGAAACTTCATTTCACTTGTCAACGATCAGTGTGTTCATCTGCTATATGATATATTTAACTGAAATTTCTGATCCAGACAACCAATGATTTATAATGGAAAATCATGAAAATGATCAGGGGTGCCCAAACGTTTGCATACAATTGTATCGTTGGGCAGTTTTGCCCATTCGTCTTTGCAGCACCTCTCAAGCTCCATCAGGTTGGATGGGGAGCGTCAGTGCACAGCCATTTTCAGATCTCTCCAGAGATGTTCAATCAGATTCAGGTGTGGGCTCTGGCTGGGTCACTCAAGGACACTCATAGAGTTGTCCTGAAGTCACTCCTTTGATATCTTGGCTGTGTGCTTAGGGTCATTGTCCTGCTGAAAGATGAACCTTCGTCCCAATCTGAGGTCAAGAATGCTGTGGAGCAGGTTTTCATCCAGGATGTCTCTGTACATTGCTGCATTCATCTTTCCCTCAATCCTGACTGGTCTCCCAGTTCCTGCTGCTGAAAAACATCCCCACAGCCTGGTGTTGCCACTGTAGGGATGGTGCCTGGTTTTTTCCAAATATGATGCCTGGCATTCATGTCAAAGAGGTCAGTCTTTCTCATCAGACTGAAGAATTTTGTTTCTCATGGTCTGAGAGTCCTTCAGGTGTCTTTTTGGCAAACTCCAGGTGGGTTGCCATGTGGCTTTTACAAAGGAGTGGCTTCTGTCTGGCCACTCTACCATACAGTCCTGATTGGTGGATTGCTGCAGAGATGGTTGTCCTTCTGGAAGGTTCTTTTCTCTCCACAGAGGAATGCTGAAGCTCTGATAGAGTGACCACCGGGTTCTTGGTCACCTCCCTGACTAAGGCCCTTCTCCCCCGATCGCTCAGTTTAGACTGCAGTTCTAGGAAGAGTCCTGGTGGATCCGAACTTCTTCCATTTACAGATGATGGAGGCCTCTGTGCTCATTGGGACCTTCAAAGCAGCAGAAATGTTTCTGTACCCTTCCCCAGATTTGTGCCTCAAGACAATCATGTGTCAGAGGTCTACAGACAATTCCTTTGACTTCATGCTTGGTTTGTGCTCTAACATGCACTGTCAACTGTGGGACCTTATATATAGACAGGTGTGTGTTTTTCCAAATCATGTCCAATCAACTGAATTTACTCCAGGTGGACTCCAATTAAGCTGTAGAAACATTTCAAGGATGATCAGTGGAAACAGGATGTACCTGAGCTCAATTCTGAGTTTCATGGCAAAGGCTGTGAATACTCAAGTACATGTGATTTCTTGCAAAAAAAAAAAATCAAAAACAACCTTTTTTCTATTGACATTGTGGAGTATTGTAGAATTCCGAGGAAAAAATTGATTTACTACATTTTGGAATAAAGCCGTAACATAACAAAATGTGAAAAAAGTGAAGAGCAGTGAGTATTTTCCAGATGCACAGTATTATCATCAGTTATGAGTAAAAAGAACACATTTTGAGATTTGTTTTACAAAGACACAAACCATCTCTTTCCCCAAGAATGTCTCATTCAAGCTTTTCAAACGGTGTGGTAGTTTGTTCATTCATGAGTTATAATACTATTTTCTCTTTTATTTTCGTTTAGCTGGTCAGCATATCTCTGGTAGGTTTCTTCCAGTTTTATGATTCTCATTCTTGCAATCCATTTATGATATATTTATTCCAAATAAACCAGGGGTGGCCAAGTTCAGTCCTCAAGAACTACCTTCCTGACACACTTCGTTGTGTCCCTGCTCCAACACACCTGAATCCAATGAAAGGCTCATTAAAAGTCTGCTAACGAGTCTTTCATAGGATTCAGGTGTGTTGGAGCAGGGAGACAACTAAGAGTGTCAGGAAGGTAGCTCTCGAGGACCGAACTTGGCCACCCCTGAAATAAACGATAATTAATACATTATACATTACATGATGTGTAACGTATTCCTCTGAAATAAGCAGCTCCTCCACCTCCTGGCTTTCCTCTTGATAAGACCTATGTGTATAAGTATGAGGCAGTGCTCCTGGGTGGTTTGCCAGAGGAGGGTTTGGCAAAAGCTGGGCTCAACATCAGCAGCAAAGTTCACATAACACTCCAGCAGGAGGCTACATATGTGCTGCAGGTAAAGATCCTGTGCAGGCAGGCAAGTTGTCAATAAGTAAATGAGAATTGCATTGTTAATTTTGTTTCATTTCTACACTACAGCTAGTAGAACCTCAGCTGTTTGAGTACATTGGAATTCGGTCAAAGGGTTCTTTAAACCAACCGGCCGAATTTCCCTCAGAACTCACATCTGATCTCACGATTCCGATTAAGTTTGAATATGTCAACGGTATTGTGACAAAACTGCTGGCCCCGGAGAAAGTCTCACCAATGGTGATGAATATTTACAGAGGTATCCTGAGCATCCTTCAGCTTCAAATCAAAGAGAAATCTTTGTATGAGATGGAAGAGGTTAGTCACACGTTAGTATATTTATCACTTATCCCCATTTCAAACTTGATTAACCCAAAAAGATGAATGCTTTTTGTAGGAAGGGACTCAGGGCATGTGTGAAACCATCTATGTCATCAGTGAACATGAAGAGGAAGGCTACATGGAGCTGAGAAAGACCAAGAACCTGAACAAATGCCTTCAGAAGATCAAGAAGGACTTTGGGTTATCATACATGGAAAAATATCCAACAAAGCAACATGTAAGTTGAAATCCAGTTTGTGCCATGTAAGTCTATTTGCAACGCAGTGTTTCCCCAGGATTGTGTTTTCGGCCCAGTGTCCACAATGTTTCAACCAAGATCAGCCAACCATGTCAAAGTGCATCAACTAACATGGTTCATTAAATTTAGATAGCTATTGATTACAATTTGAGCCAGTGGGACCATGAGAAGCTCTGAAAAGCAACTTAGTACAAATCAAAATTATTTATAAGATATTCTATCTTGAACATCACCAAAACTAGACTTGTGCAAATGTAATACAACCCCTGGCAAAAATTATAGAATCACCGGCCTCGGAGGATGTTCATTCAGTTGTTTAATTTTGTAGAAAAAAAGCAGATCACAGACATGACACAAAACTAAAGTCATTTCAAATGGCAACTTTCTGGCTTTAAGAAACACTATAAGAAATCAAGAAAAAAGATTGTGGCAGTCAGTAACGGTTACTTTTTTAGACCAAGCAGAGGAAAAAAAATATGGACTCACTCAATTCTGAGGAATAAATTATGGAATCACCCTGTAAATTTTCATCCCCAAAACTAACACCTGCATCAAATCACATCTGCTTGTTAGTCTGCATCTAAAAAGGAGTGATCACACCTTGGAGAGCTGTTGCACCAAGTGGACTGACATGAATCATGGCTCCAACACGAGAGATGTCAGTTGAAACAAAGGAGAGGATTATCAAACTCTTAAAAGAGGGTAAATCATCACGCAATGTTGCAAAAGATGTTGGTTGTTCACAGTCAGCTGTGTCTAAACTCTGGACCAAATACAAACAACATGGGAAGGTTGTTAAAGGCAAACATACTGGTAGACCAAGGAAGACATCAAAGCGTCAAGACAGAAAACTTAAAGCAATATGTCTCAAAAATCGAAAATGCACAACAAAACAAATGAGGAACGAATGGGAGGAAACTGGAGTCAACGTCTGTGACCGAACTGTAAGAAACCGCCTAAAGAAAATGGGATTTACATACAGAAAAGCTAAACGAAAGCCATCATTAACACCTAAACAGAAAAAAACAAGGTTACAATGGGCTAAAGAAAAGCAATCGTGGACTGTGGATGACTGGATGAAAGTCATATTCAGTGATGAATCTCGAATCTGCACTGGGCAAGGTGATGATGCTGGAACTTTTGTTTGGTGCCGTTCCAATGAGATTTATAAAGATGACTGCCTGAAGACAACATGTAAATTTCCACAGTCATTGATGATATGGGGCTGCATGTCATGTAAAGGCACTGGGGAGATGGCTGTCATTACATGATCAATAAATGCACAAGTTTACGTTGATATTTTGGACACTTTTCTGATGTTTAAGGATGATGAAATAATTTTTCAAGAAGATAATGCATCTTGCCATAGAGCAAAAACTGTGAAAACATTCCTTGCAAAAAGACACATAGGGTCAATTTCATGACATAGGGTTAATGTCAACGAGCAGATGTGATTTGATGCAGGTGTTAGTTTTGGGGATGGAAATTTACAGGGTGATTCCATAATTTATTCCTCAGAATTGAGTGAGTCCATATTTTTTTCCTCTTCTTGGTCTAAAAAAGTAACCGTTACTGACTGCCACAATCTTTTTTTCTTGATTTCTTATAGTGTTTCTTAAAGACAGAAAGTTGCCATTTGAAATGACTTTAGTTTTGTGTCAAGTCTGTGATCTGCTTTTTTTCTACAAAACTAAACAACAGAATGAACATCCTCCGAGGCCGGTGATTCCATAATTTTTGCCAGGGGTTGTAGCCTTTTGGCCTTTTAGGTGCTTTATGGCCTTTTTATTACATCTGACAAGGATGTAATAAAATCACCGGTGTGTATTTATTTCTCTGTCTGTTAGCAGGTTCACCACAGATAGATATCAGGCTATGGAAGACTTTATGAAATTTTGGAGGTGATCCGGATCCAGGTCTGAATTTTGGATCAGGATTTCCCTGTATATAGGCTTTGAAGGATTACGTCAAAACTACTTCATGGATTCTCAACAAATTTGCACCACAGATAGATATTAGGGCATGGAAGACTGCACTAAATTTTGGCAGTGATCTGGATCTGGATTTGGGCATGTCAGAAATCTCGGCTTGCTCCTGTTCATGTTGCCATCATATGTAAAACTATGTAAATACATCATTTTACTTTTAGCAATGACAGTGATTTCTTTATCTTTTTTTAAATAATAAATAAAAGGCATTTATAGGAGAAATTTAATTTTAAGGGACACAAGACAGACTTACACAAAAAACAACAAAACAAAACTTTGAGTATATCAAAGTTTTATTTTAGTCCAAAATATTGAATTATCCAACATTTCCGTCATTACCCGTGTAAATGTGTGATTCTTAGTAGTAACAGTCCCTTGTGTCACAGCCGCTGCTTTTCTGTTTAGATGCTTTTATTGTGAAGCACATTCAAGAAAACATCTTAGCAGCTTTACATATTTCACTTTACTGCCTGCAGCAACAGAGAAACAATGAAGCAAAGAACCTTGAAGGTGTGACAACGTATGACTACGTCCTGAAACCAGATACCGCCGCAACTTTGATACTGAATGCACGTGTCACCGAGCTCATTCCCTTTTCACCATTTCCTGACATAAATGGAGCTGCTCAGATGGAGACCAAGTATGTTGCCAGATACTCAGAAACAGTTTCACTGTTCAAACAAAAATGAAATAACATAATAAATGTTTTTCTCCTTTTTATTTTTAAGGCAATCCTTGGTTTTCCTTGAGCTTCTGGATCATGTGGAAAACAGAGAAGAGAACCAGTATGTTGACCGCGGGTCTCTTAAATATGAGTTCTCCTCTCAGCAGCTTCAGATGCCTGTGGCACTCATCAAGATCAGTGAAATGCAGAAACAGGTATCACATCAGATTTTAATATATTTGTTAATTGTATTGATCTTGTGTTTAATTAGGTTTTGATTCTGTTTTTTGTTTTTGGGTGGTTCATTGTTGTCAATTGTGGTGTGTTGTCCTCTTGAACCAGGGACTCACTTGCAAAAAATAGATGCTAATCTCAATGTGATTTCCCTGGTTTAATAAAAGTAAAACAAAACTAGAGCACCACGCACATATACCACAAACCTCCGCCAACACGAGTTTCCAGTTCCACAAAAATTTTTACCTTGGAAACAATTTTCAAGGTCAAAGTCCTGTTAGAAGTGGCTTTTCATAAGATAAATTATTATGATAAAATGCCAGGAGTATGTATTTAGCTCATGCACTTAAATCAAAGTATTTTATTTATTATTTATTTATTTTAGAGTCGCTGCTCCTTCACGTTGAAAGGAGCCAGCTGAGGTGGTTCGGACATCTGGTAAGGAAGTCCCCTGGGCACCTCCCTAGGGAGCTGTTCCAGGCATGTCCATCTGGGAGAAGACCCTGGGGAAGACCCAGGACTAGGTGGAGAGATTATATCTCCACACTGGCCTGGGAACGCCTCATAATCCCCCAGTCGGAGGTGGTCAATGTGGCCCTGGAAAGGGAAGTCTGGGGTCCCCTGCCACGGCCACGACCCGATCCTGAATAATCGGTTGAAGATGAGCAATGAGTGATTTTTTTTTTGTGTGCGTGGTGTTGTCACCCTTTTTTCAAACTTTTTCAGTTTAACAGAACATTGGTTATCTTTGTTATGCACAATTTGTCATTACGTTTTGGCACTTGGTTTCCAACTGATAACTGGAAGAGAGACAAACTTTGGCAGGTGATAGTAAGTGCCAGTCTGCACCTCGCTCTCAAATATGAGCGTGATTGGGGCACGTTTGATTAAGATATAATGTAAAATATACATTAAATGGGATTTTCAATGTTAAATTTAAATGGCCACAAAATCTGCAATCTGGGCCAGATCTGGGTCAAACTATGTCAGTCAATAAAGGATACCATCCTACATAACACTGTCAATTATGAAAGAGGTTTGATCTTTTTTGACAGAGGTATGAATTTTAAAAAATTCGTTCAATGTTAAAGATAGGGATTTTTCCCATTTTCCAAGATTTTTATTGACTTTGCCTTTGACCTATGACCTTGAAAATTGAGTCACTTCTTGCCTATCAAGATATGAGTCTTCAGTAAAAACTTCATAATGATATATGAAAAACTGTGGGCCCCAGGCTGTTCACACGCAAACAGACAAACACTGGTGAAAACATAACCTCCTCCAACTTCGTTGGTGGAGGTAACAAGCTTTAAGAGTATCAACAAGTGGAAAAATGGATGAAAATAATTACTTGATTTCTTCCACTTAAAATCTGTGTTTACAGATTGAAAAGACTGTGGATCATCTAATGTCCACCAACATGGAGAAAGCCCACGAAGACGCCCCTCAGAAATTTCTGGAACTTATTCAGCTCCTTCGTTCAGCCGGCTCTGAGAACCTTGAAACAATCTGGAGGCAAAAAAAGAATAAAGCCAACTTCAGGTGATGTTTAGTGCTTGGTGATTTTGAAAAGGGCAATGTTGCGAGATTTCCAGAAAGCAACAAGCGAGCATGCTTGTTGACCAAATGATTATTCATCGAAGTAAGGAAAATATAAGCAAACTCCTAAAATTGTTAAATTAATTTGTATTTAAAAAGTTTATTCTTATGCCATTGTTATACCCATGAAAAACAATACTGTATGACTACCAATACTACTACTACTACTACTACTACAAAGAAAAGGACAAATGTGAGAAGCCACAATTACAGGGAATTATACAGTACATTCCCTCCAGGAATGAACTAAATTTAAGCAACCACCACTTTATTAGAGCAACAGAGAACAAATATCTTCACAAATTGTGTTACAATTACAATGTGTAATACTATATATATATATATATATATATATATATATATATATATATATATATATATATATATATATATATATATATATATATACACTCAACAAAAATATAAACGCAACACTTTTGGTTTTGCTCCCATTTTGTATGAGATGAACTCAAAGATCTAAAACTTTTTCCACATACACAGTATCACCATTTCCCTCAAATATTGTTCACAAACCAGTCTAAATACTTCTCCTTTGCTGAGATAATCCATCCCACCTCACAGGTGTGCCATACCAAGATGCTGATTAGACACCATGATTAGTGCACAGGTGTGCCTTAGACTGCCCACAATAAAAGGCCACTCTGAAAGGTGCAGTTTTATCACACAGCACAATGCCACAGATGTCACAAGATTTGAGGGAGCGTGCAATTGGCATGCTGACAGCAGGAATGTCAACCAGAGCTGTTGCTCATGTATTGAATGTTCTCTACCATAAGCCGTCTCCAAAGGCGTTTCAGAGAATTTGGCAGTACATCCAACCATCCTCACAACCGCAGACCACGTGTAACCACACCAGCCCAGGACCTCCACATCCAGCATGTTCACCTCCAAGATCGTCTGAGACCAGCCACTCGACAGCTGCTGAAACAATCGGTTTGCATAACCAAAGAATTTCTGCACAAACTGTCAGAAACTGTCTCAGGGAAGCTCATCTGCATGCTCGTCGTCCTCATCGGGGTCTCGACCTGACTCCAGTTTGTCATTGTAACCGACTTGAGTGGGCAAATGCTCACATTCGCTGGCGTTTGGCACGTTGGAGAGGTGTTCTCTTCACGGATGATGCGAAGGAGATGTGTTGCACTGCATGAGGCAAATGGTGGTCACACCAGATACTGACTAGTATCCCCCCCAATAAAACAAAACTGCACCTTTCAGAGGGGCCTTTTATTGTGGACAGTCTAAGGCACACCTGTGCACTAATCATGGTGTCTAATCAGAATCTTGATATGGCACACCTGTGAGGTGGGATGGATTATCTCAGCAAAGGAGAAGTGCTCACTATCACAGATTTAGACTGGTTTGTGAACAATATTTGAGGGAAATGGTGATATTGTGTATGTGGAAAAAGTTTGAGATCTTTGAGTTCATCTCATACAAAATGGGAGCAAAACCAAAAGTGTTGTGTTTATATTTTTGTTGACTATATATATATATATATATATATATATATATATATATATATGGTAAATGGACTGCATTTATATAGCGCTTTTCCATTTGCATCAGATGCTCAAAGCACTTTACAATTATGCCTCACATTCACCCCGATGTCAGGGTGCTGCCAAACAAGGCGCTCACTACACACCGGGAGCAATAGGGGATTAAAGGCCTTGCCCAAGGGCCCTTAATGATTTTCCAGTCAAGCGGGGATTTGAACCAAGGATCTTCTGGTCTCAAGCCCAACACCTTAACCACTAGACAGACCATATATATGGTCTTGTGGTTAAGGTGTTGGGCTTATATGTATATAAGCCCAACACCTTATATGTATATGTATGTATATATATATATATATATATATATATATATATATATGTATGTATATATATATATATATATATATATATATATATATATATATATACACACACACACACACACACACACACACAGTGGGGTAAAAAAGTATTTAGTCAGTCCCTGACTGTGCAAGTTCTCCTAAAAATTCCAGGAAATCACATTGTAGGATGTTTAAAGAATTTATTTGTAAATTATGGTGGAAAATAAGTATTTGGTCAATAATTAAAGTTCAACTCAATACTTTGTAACATAATCTTTGTTGGCAATGACAGAGGTCATATATATATATATAATGTAGGGGTGGTAACCAAGTGGTTAATGCACTTGGTTTCAGTGTGGAAGGTTCCCGGTTCAAATCCCACCCCTACCACATTTCTCCATGTAATGTGGAGTTGCATCAGGAAGGGCATCCGGCGTAAAACTTGTGCTAACTCAACATGCAGATCCACCTTGGATTTGCTGTGGCAACCCCCCCCCCCCCCCCCCCCCCCCCCACACACACACAGACATATATATTCACACAAATAATCAGGACGTGACAACACTTGAAATGGGATTTAATGAATGATGTGCTGGCAGTCATTTCCTGTTTTTTTTTTTTTCTTCTTCTTCTTCTTCTTTTTAGAAAATGGATCTTGGATGCCATTCCTGCAAGTGGAACTTTGGCTGCTCTCAAGTTCATTAAGGAGAAATTTTTGGCCGATGAGCTGAGTTTTACTGAAACAGTGCAGGGTTTGGTAACATTTGTGCATATGGGATTTGCAAACAAGAACACCATCAAACTTCTTGAGGTACAGTCGATAAACCCAAAACATCCAGTAGTTTCCATTCACTGTAGTGAACATTGTATAAAATATATAACTGACTCTGTGATTTCAACCATTGCAGGAACTTACTGTCAATAACAAAATAACAGAAAATCCATACCTGAAAGAGATTGTCTACCTTGGCTATGGTACCATGGTTTCCAAATACTGTGCTGATAATGCTGTCTGTCCTGAAGAATTTGTAAAGGTGAAAAGATGCTATTTTATTGTATTTAAACTGGTCTTTACATTTTTTGTTCAGAAAATGCCATTAATTGTAATTCTGACCTGCAGCCTCTCCATGGTCAACTGAGTGATGCTGTTTCTAAAGGTGAGATAAGAAAATCACTGATGCATTAAATGACACAGATCTTCAAGTTTTTCTTTCACAAATGATGCTCCACCTCCAATAAACAATCAATTTGTGTCAGCTGTTACAAAAAAATATTTACAAGCGCAATCAGATTTCTGATGTCCACCAACCCGGATCCGGATCACCTCCAAAATTCAGTGGAGTCTTCCATGCCCTAATATCTATCTGTGGTGCAAATTTGGTGAGAATCCATGAAGTAGTTTTGACGTAGTCCTTCAAAGCCTATATAAAGTGAAATATTGATCCAGAATCTGGATCACCTCCAAAATACAGTGGAGTCTTCCATGCCCTAATATAGTTGTATGTAAATGTTTGGGCACCCCTAATTTTTCTTCATAAATCATTGGTTGTTTGGATCAGAAATTTCAGTTAAATATATCATATTGCAGACAAACACACTGATGTTTGAGAAGTGAAATGAAGTTTCCAGTATTTACATATAGTGTGCAATAATTACTTAAACAAAATTAGGCAGGTGCATAAATTTGGCACCCTTGTCATTTTATTGATTTGAATACATTTAGAACTAATTAATAGAACACAAAATTGTTTTTGGTAAGCTCAATGACCCTTGAACTCCTTACACAGATGAATCCAATCATGAGAAACAGTATTTAAGGTGGCCATTTGAAAATGTTTCTCCTCTTTGCATCTTTTCTAATGAGTGGCAACATGGGAGCCTCTAAACAACTCTCAAATGAGCTGAAAACAGATTGTTCAACATCATGGACTGATACAAAAAGCTGTTTCAGAGATTTCAGCTGTCAGTTTCCACTGTGAGGAACATCGTGAGGAAATGCAAGACCATAGGCACAGTACTAATTAAGGTCTGAAGTGGCAGGCCAAGAAAAATCTCAGATAAGCTGAAGCGAAGGATGGTGAGAACAGTCATAGTCAACCCACAGACCTGCTCCAAAGACCTACAACATGATCTTGCTGCAGATAGTGTCTCTGTGCATCGTTCAACTATACAGTGCACTTTGCACAAAGAGATGCTGTATGATGCTGTAATGCAGAGGAACCCTTTTCTGTGTACACGCCACAAACAGAGTCACTTGAGGTATGCTAAAGCACATTTGAACAAGCCAGCTTCATTTTGGAATAAGGTGCTGTGGACTGATGAAACTGAAATTGAGTTATTTGGACATAACAAGGGGCAGTATGCATGGCTGAAAAAGAACACAGGATTCCAAGAAAAACACTTGCTACCTACAGTAAAATTTGGAGTTGGTTCCATCATGCTGTGGGGCTGTGTGGCCAGTGCAGGTCCTGGGAATCTTGTTAAAGTTGAGGGTCACAAGGATTCCAGACAATATCAGCAGATTCTTGAGAACAATGTACATGAATCAGTGACAAAGTTGAAGTTGCGCCGGGGCTGGATTTTTCAGCAAGACAATGACCCTAAACACTGCTCAAAATCTACTAAGGTATTCATGCAGAGGAACAAGTATGTTCTGAATGGCCATCTCAGTCCCCAGACCTGAAAATTATTGAAAATCTGTGGTGTGATTTTAAGCGGGCTGTCCATGAACAAACCTGAGATGTTTTGTAAAGAAGAATGGTCCAAAATATCTTCGACCAGAATTCAGACTCTCATTGGAAGCTACAGGAAGCATTTGGAGGCTGTTATTTCTACAAAAGGAGGATCTATTAAGTATTGATGTATTTTATCTGTTGAGGTGCCCAAATTTATGCACCTGCCTAATTTTGTTTAAGGAATTATTGCACACTTTCTGTAAATCCTATAAACTTCATTTCATTTCTCAAATATCACTGTGTTTGTCTGCTATATGATATATTTAACTGAAACTGCTGATCCAAACAACCAGTGACTTTTAAAGGAAAATCATGGAAATCATCAGGGGTGCCCAAACCTTTACATACAACTGTATCTATCTATGGTGCAAATTTGGTGAGAATCTGTTAAGTTGTTTTGACGTAATTCTTGAAAGCCTATATAAAGTGTAATCTTGAGCCAGAAATCCTGATCCAGAATATGGATCCAGATCACCTCAAAAATTTAGTGGAGCCTTCCATGCCCTAATATCTATCTCTGGTGAATATTTCATCAAAATCCATGCAGTAGTTTTGACGTAATCACGCTAACAGACAGACAGACAAAAAAATAAATGCTGAGATTTTAGTATGTCCTTGGCGGATGTAAAAATAACCAGCCAGGGGTAAAATATATTCAAATCAATCAATCAAATCAATCAACTTTTTTCTTGTATAGCGCCAAATCACAACAAACAGTTGCCCCAAGGCGCTCCACATTGCAAGGCAAGGCCATACAATAATTATGAAACACAGTCTACGTCTAAAGCAACATAACCAAGGGATGGTCCAGGGTCACCCGATCCAGCCCTAACTATAAGCCTTAGCGAAAAGGAAAGTTTTAAGCCTAATCTTAAAAGTAGAGAGGGTAACTGTCTCCCTGATCTGAATTGGGAGCTGGTTCCACAGGAGAGGAGCCTGAAAGCTGAAGGCTCTGCCTCCCATTCTACTCTTACAAACCCTAGGAACTACAAGTAAGCCCGCAGTCTGAGAGCGAAGCGCTCTAATGGGGTAATATGGTACTATGAGGTCCCTAAGATAAGATGGGACCTGATTATTCAAAACCTTATAAGTAAGAAGAAGAATTTTAAATTCTATTCTAGCATTAACAGGAAGCCAATGAAGGGAGGCCAACACGGGTGAGATATGCTCTCTCCTGCTAGTCCCCGTCAGTACTCTAGCTGCAGCATTCTGAACCAACTGAAGGCTTTTTAGGGAACTTTTAGGACAACCTGATAATAATGAATTACAATAGTCCAGCCTAGAGGAAACAAATGCATGAATTAGTTTTTCAGCATCACTCTGAGACAAGACCTTTCTGATTTTAGAGATATTGCGTAAATGCAAAAAGGCAGTCCTACATATTTGTTTAATATGCGCTTTGAATGACATATCCTGATCAAAAATAACTCCAAGATTTCTCACAGTATTACCAGAGATCAGGGAAATGCCATCCAGAGTAACGATCTGGTTAGACACCATGCTTCTAAGATTTGTGGGGCCAAGTACAATAACTTCAGTTTTATCTGAGTTTAAAAGCAGGAAATTAGAGGTCATCCATGTCTTTATGTCTGTAAGACAATCCTGCAGTTTAGCTAATTGGTGAGTATCCTCTGGCTTCATGGATAGATAAAGCTGGGTATCATCTGCGTAACAATGAAAATTTAAGCAATACCGTCTAATAATACTGCCCAAGGGAAGCATGTATAAAGTGAATAAAATTGGTCCTAGCACAGAACCTTGTGGAACTCCATAATTAACTTTAGTCTGTGAAGAAGATTCCCCATTTACATGAACAAACTGTAATCTATTAGACAAATATGATTCAAACCACCGCAGCGCAATGCCTTTAATACCTATGACATGCTCTAATCTCTGTAATAAAATTTTATGGTCAACAGTATCAAAAGCAGCACTGAGGTCCAACAGAACAAGCACAGAGATAAGTCCACTGTCCGAAGCCATAAGAAGATCATTTGTAACCTTCACTAATGCTGTTTCTGTACTATGATGAATTCTAAAACCTGACTGAAACTCTTCAAATAGACCATTCCTCTGCAGGTGATCAGTTAGCTGTTTTACAACTACCCTCTCAAGAATCTTTGAGAGAAAAGGAAGGTTGGAGATTGGCCTATAATTAGCTAAGATAGCTGGGTCAAGTGATGGCTTTTTAAGTAATGGTTTAATTACTGCCACCTTAAAGGCCTGTGGTACATAACCAACTAACAAAGATAGATTGATCATATTTAAGATTGAAGCATTAAATAATGGTAGGACTTCCTTGAGCAGCCTGGCAGGAATGGGGTCTAATAAGCATGTTGATGGTTTGGATGAAGTAACTAATGAAAATAACTCAGACAGAACAATCGGAGAGAAAGAGTCTAACCAAATACCGGCATCACTGAAAGCAGCCAAAGATAACGATACATCTTTGGGATGGTTATGAGTAATTTTTTCTCTAATAGTCAAAATTTTGTTAGCAAAGAAAGTCATGAAGTCATTACTAGTTAAAGTTAATGGAATACTCAGCTCAATAGAGCTCTGACTCTTTGTCAGCCTGGCTACAGTGCTGAAAAGAAACCTGGGGTTGTTCTTATTTTCTTCAATTAGTGATGAGTAGAAAGATGTCCTAGCTTCACGAAGGGCTTTCTTATAGAGCAACAAACTCTTTTTCCAGGCTAAGTGAAGATCTTCTAAATTAGTGAGACGCCATTTCCTCTCCAACTTACGGGTTATCTGCTTTAAGCTACGAGTTTGTGAGTTATACCACGGAGTCAGACACTTCTGATTTAAAGCTCTCTTTTTCAGAGGAGCTACAGCATCCAAAGTTGTCTTCAATGAGGATGTAAAACTATTGACAAGATACTCTAACTCCCTTACAGAGTTTAGGTAGCTACTCTGCTCTGTGTTGGTATATGACATTAGAGAACATAAAGAAGGAATCATATCCTTAAACCTAGTTACAGCGCTTTCTGAAAGACTTCTAGTGTAATGAAACTTATTCCCCACTGCAGGGTAGTCCATCAGGGTAAATGTAAATGTTATTAAAAAATGATCAGACAAAAGGGAGTTTTCAGGGAATACTGTTAAGTCTTCTATTTCCATACCATAAGTCAGAACAAGATCTAAAATATGATTAAAGTGGTGGGTGGACTCATTTACTTTTTGAGCAAAGCCGATAGAGTCTAATAATAGATTAAATGCAGTGTTGAGGCTGTCATTCTCAGCATCTGTGTGGATGTTAAAGTCGCCCACTATAATTATCTTATCTGAGCTAAGCACTAAGTCAGACAAAAGGTCTGAAAATTCACAGAGAAACTCACAGTAACGACCAGGTGGACGATAGATAATAACAAATAAAACTGGTTTTTGGGACTTCCAATTTGGATGGACAAGACTAAGATACAAGCTTTCAAATGAATTAAAGCTCTGTCTAGGTTTTTGATTAATTAATAAGCTGGAATGGAAGATTGCTGCTAATCCTCCGCCCCGGCCCGTGCTACGAGCATTCTGACAGTTAGTGTGACTCGGGGGTGTTGACTCATTTAAACTAACATATTCATCCTGCTGTAACCAAGTTTCTGTTAGGCAGAATAAATCAATACGTTGATCAATTATTATATCATTTACCAACAGGGACTTAGAAGAAAGAGACCTAATGTTTAATAGACCACATTTAACTGTTTTAGTCTGTGGTGCAATTGAAGGTGCTATATTATTTTTTCTTTTTGAATTTTTATGCTTAAATAGATTTTTGCTAGTTATTGGTGGTCTGGGAGCAGGCACCGTCTCTATGGGGATGGGGCAACGAGGGGATGGCAGGGGGAGAGAAGCTGCAGAGAGGTGTATAAGACCACAGCTCTGCCTCCTGGTCCCAACGCTAGACAGTCACAGTTGAGACTGTGACTGAGATCAAATATTGAGATCAAATAAATTTGTTGGGAAAGTGTAGGTACACGGACCCACAACAGGGGGCGCAAATGAACGGACAATGGATGAGGTCAAATAACAACACTTTACTGTTGTGAATGGGCACAACAAATACAATCAGATTACAACAATAGACAAAAGCCAAATCACAAAAGGTGTCGTGTGGGCAGGCTCGAAGATAGGAGACGTCTGTCCAAAGCAGAACCGGAACCACACGATTTCCTCCGCCACCAGACCCCGGGAATACTGGAGCCGCCAAGTCCCGAACTCCCAGGTGGCCACTGCCTTTGCGTGTCGGACCTGGTACTGCTGGCGAGGAACAAAAGAACAATTAAACGTGGGTGCGTCTGCACCCAGGAATCCGCACGGCAGGAACACTACCTCCACCACTCGTTGGAAAAGGAGTCAGCTAAACAACTCACAAAAGTCACAAAAGATCACTGTTAACCAGTCAGCTGAGCACGTTACCTTCCAGGTAGAACGATATCTCGGCAAAGAGGTGGAGGCGTCGTCCTGCTGATATTCCCCTGCTGATCAGATGATGGGTAACAGCTGTTGCAGGTGATGCGTGACAGCTGTCACCCTGGCTGCTCCTGTGAGGCGACTGCGCCCTCTCGTGCCTGAAGCCCGCACTTCAGGCAGGGCGCCCTCTGGTGGTGGGCCAGCAGTACCTCCTCTTCTGGCGGCCCACACAACAAAATTATAAATAATATTTGGGTGTTTTTAAGAGGTGTGACAATGAAATTCTCAATCATTCACTGAACATGACCTCCTTTTGTTCGTTTCTGTCAACAATATGCCATATTAGTTATTTGCTATTTTTCCTATGTGAAATACACTTTTCCTACCAGCCATCTGTAAAATGCCCCAAGAGGAAGCCTGTACCGCAGCTAGAGAAGAACAGAACAAAGTTATCCTTCTGCTCAAAGTTTTGGGGAATGCTCGTCACCCGAAGAGTTTGAAACCACTCACAAAGATCTTGCCCATATTTGGAAACAATACTGCAGCTCTGCCTACGTCAATCCACGCTGAAGCCATCATGGCCATAAAAAACCTTGCCAAAAAGGAGCCCAGAATGGTTTGTGAATTCTTTTTGCTGACAGGTATTTTACTGTAACTTTGACAGAAGACTCCATATTGAATGTGTGCATCTGCTAAATTTTGTTTTTTTCAGGTCCAGGAATTAGCTTTGCAGCTGTACATGAGCAAGGATCTTCACCCAGAGCTCCGCATGCTTGCCTGCATCATGCTGTTCGAGACACATCCTTCAATGGCTTTGATTAATACAGTCGCAAACTTTCTACAGACAGAAAAAAATCTGCAGCTACTGAGCTTCTCTTTTTCCCACATGAAGTCCATCACCAGAAGTACGATCCATCCTTCAGTGTAAGAGCGCTCTGTGATCCTCACACAAAATCAGTTTTGTTCTTACATTCTCAGCTCATTGTGGGTTGTTTCCATCCCCCCAGTGCCAGATCTTGTAAACTCGCTGTCAATCTGCTGAAACCAAGGGCAGAGAGAATGAGCTACCGTTTCAGTAGGGCCATGTACATGGACGTTTATAACTGTAAGGGCAACTAACAGGATTAAGCTCTCTTAAGATTTCTGTTTGCCAAAGCATTAACTTATGGGACCTTATCTCTTTTCAGATCCCATGACGCTTGGTGCTGCTGTCAGCGCTTTCTACATCAGCGATTCTGTAAGTATTCTGCCCAAGTCTGTCATGGCTAAAACCAAAGCTTACATCGCTGGAGCTGCAGCTGATGTTTTGGAGGTAAAACAGAAACACCTGCCCTCTGAGATTTATTTCCCACTAATCAGTTACTGGAAAGTGATGCTAAGTGTTTTCCTAGGTTGGAGTAAAATCTGAGGGACTCCAGGAGATGTTTCTGAAACACGTTAACATCAATGGTAACGTGGACAGAATCACCAAGATGCAACACATCATTAAGGCTGTAAGCAAGTAAACAACACTAAGTCATAAACAGGACCGAACAGGATTTCATGGGTCTTAGATAAGAATATGCATTGTATTTTTCTTTTCATGACAGCTTTTTGAGTGGAAGTCCCTGCCCAACAAAAGGCCACTCATCTCCATCTACATCAAGTTACTTGGACAAGAAGTTGCATTTGCCGACATTGACAAACCCATGATTGAGCAGGCCATTGCGGTATGACACGTGACAAATTCCCAACCAAATTTTTAAGCCATTGATGGGAAAACCTAATAGTTGTGATTATTTTTTTTCCCTACAGCTTGCTCATACAAAGGTGCTAACCTCCATGACAGATGCTGTAAAGGCTATGCTCTCGGGTGTGTCTGCTAAATTTGCTAAATCCCTGCTGCTTGCAGAGGTACGGCGTATCATACCTACTGCTGCTGGTCTACCAATGGAGTTGAGTCTGCATACTGCTGCTGTGGTTGTTGCCGATGTGCAAGGTGGGTAGAAAGCATCTACTTCAAGATATTGCAATTCATGCTTAGTTTAATTTATTTCAGTAGGCTTTGATACTAGATCTTTTCAGAGGATCCACTGTTACTTAGGAAGACTAAGACTAGGTATATCACTTGTATTGTGAGGGAATACCAGCTATGACTTGTTGGCCAAGTGAAGCATTTTTATGCATGGAAGCCAGCAGCAAGGTGCCTCAGGCCCATTCAGATTTTCAAAATGACAACCATTTTCTAAAAGGATTTTCCAGTGGCCTCGGGGTCTGTATACCCATACAGAACCTTCATACTCAAAAATGTACTTTTGGACATCAAGATCATCCAAATTGGTCTATGTGGTGGGACTCTGTGCAACTCAATATGCCAGAGCGACAATTTCAATTTTTAATTTCAATTTATTTTCATTTATATAGCACCAAATCACAACAAAGTTGCCTCAAGGTGCTTCACACAAGTAAAGCCTGGTTCACACGGCAAGATAATTAGGCCGATATCGGACCCGATCTTCCCCTTCCAACAATCTTAAGGGCGCCCCGACAATTGTGATGTCTCTAAAGATAATCTTATCAGATATTCCTGTCGTGTGTGGTGTGTTAAGAGCGCTCTGATCTGCTTAGAAGGATGTCAGGGGCGCTCCGATCGCAAATCAGGGATATTCAACTTGTTGGATTGTCTTGGCCTGATATCGCAGTGTGTGTTGTGTCCCCTGACCACAAATGAGCACGCAGCCTGCTGAATGTGACGTGTAGCCAATCACAAAGTGAGGTGACAGACGCACAAAGTGGAAAATAAAATCAAAACAGCTGTTCTGACTTACCAGAATTTCCGGTGGTTGCGCTATCTCTACTCCTTTAAAAGACTGTCTTTTCTTTTACTTTTTGTATCTTTTTTTTTTTACCCTCTGTTTTAAATAGTCCACAAACTATCTTTGTCTGTTTACTCTGACATCATGTTTAATCTCAAGAGATTTTGCGAGATTTCCTGTCTGTCCTGGGAATGTTCATGTGTGAAATCTGTTTGTGTGTGGTATGTTGTTTAACTGTGTGGCTGAACACCACACACTGTACGACCAAACCTGTTAGAGCTATGATTTTTTATCTCCATGTGTGTGGTCTCTCAGGTTTTGGAAACCAACAGATAATTTTAAAATCCTGTTGTGTGAACCAGGCATAAGGTCTAACTTTACCAACCCCCAGGAAAAAACTCCCTCCGATGATTTGAGGAAGAAACCTCAAGCAGACCAGACTCAAATGGGTGACCCTCTGCTTGGGCCATGCTACAGACAGAAATTACAAAACAATTCACAAAACAAATATACAGGAAATGTTGCCGGTGCACAGGACAGGAGGGTTTCAGGAACAAACACCACACCCATATCTGGATGTAACCACACCTCAAACAAAGAGAAAAAACAGAACCAGGGATCAGAAAGACAACAAATACAGTATAATTTGTCAGCATTAAGCAACAAGAAAAACAAAAGAAATAGGAAGGTGATCGCCGGCTACTAGCCCTAAGATTCATTAAAAGACCCAGAATATATAAAGTTGCGGCTGTGGCCCGCTCAGTTTCCTAATAAAATGAATTCATAAGAGTAAAAAGCATAGTAACATACTATGCCAGTATGCTAGACATACGAAAGGGAAAATAAGTGCATCTTAGTTGTAAGTCTGGACTTGAAAGTCTCTACAGAATCTGACTGTTTTATTGATGCAGGGAGATCATTCCACAGAACAGGGGCACGATAAGAGAAAGCTCTGTGACCCGCAGACTTTTTATTCACGATAGAGACACAAAGTAGTCCTGCACCCTGAGAACACAGGGCCGGGCCAGTACGTAGGGTTTGATTAGGTCAGCTAAGTAGGGAGGTGCCATTCTGTGAACAATTTTATAGACTAGTAACAGAACCTTAAAATCTGATCTCACAGGGGCAGGAAGCCAGTGAAGGGATGCCAAAATGGGTGTAATGTGGTCAAACTTTCTGCTTTATGTAAAATGTCTGGCAGCAGCATTTTGAACCAGTTTGAGACCCCTAATGCTGGACTGTGGTAAACCAGAAAATAGAACATTGCAGTAGTTCAATCTAGAAGAGATAAACACATGGATCAAGGTCTCACCATCAGCCATAGACAGGATGGAACGAATCTTTGCTATATTTCACAGGTGGAAGAAAGCAGTCCTCGTATGTGGAGCTCAAAGGACAACACAGGATCAAAAATTACCCCAAGGTTCCTCACTTTGTGAGTTTGATGTATGACACATGAGCCTAGGCTGAGTGTTAACTGGTCAAATCGATGTCGATGTCTCACTGGACCCAGAACCATCATTTCAGTCTTATCAGAGTTTAAAAGTAGGAAGTTGCTAGACATCCAGCTTCTCACTGATGCAAGGCAATCTTCTAAGGATTTCATGTGGATGAGATTACCAGCAGTTATCAGCATGTATAACTGAGTATCATCAGCATAGCAGTGAAAAGGTAATCCCAAAACATCATAATATGTGCCCAAGGGGTGCTATATAAAGGGGTGCAACCAGTTTTCATCTTGAAAATCTGTCAAGTGACTAATATCTGAGTATTGCTACCCAATTTGGTGCTTGTTCCACCATTTGAAAGATTATTTCAGTTACCTACAGCCCTATAAGACACAGTACAATATGTGATAAGTTTTAACCATAAAATCAACTTGTTTGTTAGTATTGTGCTAAGAAGTGGCGTATGATTTATGTATTTGCATTTTGACAGTTAAGGCCACCGCTACACCACCTCTGCCAGAAACCATTGAGCCTGCACAGCTCCTGAAAACAGACTGGGGTCTGGATGCTGATCTCAAACCAAGGTATGTGGAACTTCTGGCACACACGTGTATCTACGGTTTCAATATTTTTTTTTTTAAATAACAGAAATATATATATATTCCCTGCTTTAGTGTCGCTATGAACACATTTGCTGTGATGGGAGTGAATATACCTGAACTGAAGGCTGCCATGATTTCCAGAGTTAAATTAAATGCTATTGCTCCAGCCAAAATCAAAGTCAGACTAGACATACCAGAAGGCAACTTTAAGATCGAAGCACTGCCAGTTCCAGTACCTGACGAGGTTGCTGCTATACGGTACACAACAGATTTTGATTTGAAAATCATGCTTTGTTGTATTTGATTTGGTGCCATGATTAAAAATTCCTTTATTGCAATTTTGTTCTTTCCAGTGTTGAAACTTATGCTGCATCAAGAAATATTTTGGACGCTACTCCTGACAGAATAATACCACTTATCCCTGATGTAGTCAAGGAAACCAGTTCACATCACACATCGAGTGCTTCCGCTGCTGATAGTATGGTGAGCTGTAAAAATGCACTTTCACGATAATATGTAGATTTACTTAATTCATTAGGATGGTGGAAATTGTCTGAATAGAGATTTTATGATTACACGATAATACACTTTCCAAATGGAATAAGCAAGTGTAGAAAATGAATGAATGACTAATAAGAATATTTATATAGCACGTTTACAACATAAACTAGCATGTTGCCTGTGGGAATCCACAAACTACAGATTGGGTAGCGTTAATAAAATAGTTAGCTGACATTTTTCAAGGGTGGCACCTTTTATTGCCTGTTAATTATGTAACTTTGTTGTTAATTTACTGTCTTAATGCATTTATAAATTGTTTAGGTTCTTGTTGTATACATACTATTATTATTATTATTATTATTTTGTTTTATTTAATTTTTACTTCTATTTTGGCAATTGATTTTTAAATGGACCACAATGGAAATAAGTGTTTTCGCTTTCTTGTGTCATCCATGTATTTTAACTTATTTACAATTATATCATGTACTTACATTGAACTTACTGCAGCCGGTCGGCTCTGTGTCAGCCTGATCCCATCAGCTCTCAGAAGCTAAGCAGAGCAGGATCTGGTTAGTACTTGGATGGGAGACCTCTTTGGAACACCAGCGGCTGTGTGTGTTTCTCCAGGTAAAACTGGAGTTGCGTCAGAAAGGGCATCCGGTGTAAAACTTGTGCCAATTACCAATGCGGATCTGGCTGTATCCACTGTGGTGACCCCGAACAAAATAAAAAAATGGAAGCAGCTGAATGAACATCGACAACTTACATTGAACTTACTAAATAAAATAACTCACCACACCACTTATCTCCCCCTGCTGTCAGTCTAGAACGTAGTTAACAACATCCATTGTTCGGTGTTTTTAGCTAAAATCTGTAACTCCAAAAATATTAGTCCTATCATCATTCCCTTTTCACAGTGTTCATCCTTGACCCAAAATGGCAATACCAAACCAAGCATACCAAACGGCAAATGTCAGCTGTCCACAGTTTCTCTGTGATTGATGTTGCACACACAGCTGCTGTAAGCAGGTGCTTTTAATTTGACAAACAAGACGGTGGCGGAAGACATTAAAAACACTACACATTTCACTCATGGTACCAACATAACACTTAAGTCACTCATGGTAACAGCAACATGATATTTAACTAAACTGTCTAAACCAACTGAACCACAATAACAAAACCTCAAAACCCCAAACTCCCATGGTGCATTGCAGCACAATGTCCCTTGTTTACTGGTTAGCTAAAACCTAAGTCACTCATGGTAATAGCAACATGAGACTTATCTAAAATGTCTAAATGAATTGAACTACAAAAATACAATAAATCAGTAACACTAACAACACTGTTAAGCTAACATAAACCACAATAACAACATTTAAAACCTCAAAACCCGAACTTCCATGGTGCATTGCAGCACAGCATCCATTGTTTATTGGTTAGGTAAATTGCTAATTTCTCCAAAAAATATTTGTCCTATCAACTTTGTTTTTGCAGCATTCATTCTTTACCCAAAATCCATAACCACCCCAAACAGCAACTTTCAGCTCTCTTTTTTTGTGTGATCAGAGCCATACACACGCATGCACACACGTACAGAGAGGCCACTTGGTTATTATAATATAGATACAAAGTGGTGCAATAAAACAAAAAGCTAGTAAAACCAAAATAAATTCTTGAGTCAAGATAAAAGAAAAACCTCAATTGAACTTGAGTGCCTGACCATTAGGATGATCCACCAATGACTACATTTACCATGGATTTCTTTCTCTTTTTTCATCAGTCTACGTCTTCAGAGCTCATTTTCCAAGAGGACACCAAGTTCAACCTAAAAACTAAAGCACCTCATTATGAAAAGTATTGTGGCAAAGCTGTTGGGATTAAAACCTGCATCACAATGGCTTCAATAAATGCTGCTTTCATTCAAGACTTTCCTCTGTACAAACTAGCAGGATACCACTCCCTTGCTGTCTCTGTGAAACCAGGCAAGTATTGAGTATGTAATCAAATATGCATTTTGCAGAAAGAATATGCACAGGGCCATAATGACCAAAGTGGTTTCACGTTAACACAGTGGAAGGAGAAGCCATTGACAAATTGGAAATGGAGGTTCAGGTTGGAGCTAAAGCGGCAGAGAAGCTCATCAAAAAGCCCAGAGTGACTGAGGAAGATGCTGTGGAAGGAAAAGCAGCCGTGCAGAAACTCAGGAAAATCCTGGCTCCTGGTCTGAAAAACAGCACCTCCAGTAGCTCCAGCAGTTCTCGCTCAAGCCTTCGCTCCGCTACTTCTTCGTCATCATCTCGTCAGAAGAGCAACAGCACGGAAACAAATGGTTCACCCAATGTGCGTTATAGCAGCAGCAGAAGTAGCAGCAGGAGGGGAAGCAGCAGCAGCAGCTCCGCTGGATCAATGAGCAGCTCTTCCAGGTCCAATTCTTTTTCGAACTTTGAGTCTTTCTTCAGCTCGTCAAGCTCCAGCTCTCGTAGTGCAATGGTAAATACCTCAACTTTGCTGGAGCAATGCAAGGGTATGACTTCATCATGTGGCACTAAACCCAGAATTATTTTAATCTTCCAAACAGCAAGTGATTAATCTCAAGACGTTCCAGATGAGCCACAGCAATCAGGTAAGTTTAGACTGTGGCAACATGTTTTAAAGTCTAATTCCGTTAAATAATACAATTTAATAATAATAATAATAATAATAATACATTTTTTGTTTTCTGTAAGAAAGCCTTCGACTTTTCTATAAAATTATTGCAGATTAAATCCTCCCGAAGCATCGCAGCAAAAGGAAGCCCTTCCAACAGCAACAGTGTCTCATTTGATCCATTTGAATGTTGTTGGGGTTTTTTTTTAGATCCTCAATAAAACACACTTTTCACTTACAATGTTGATGGAACTTTCTACATGACTTAACCTTCACTCATCCCACAGAAGAAAGATCTTGACTACAGTGATGCATTCTTGGCCATCATCTTCCGTACTGTCAGAGCTAACCAGAAGATGCAAGGATACCAAATAGGTGCCTTCAAGGACAGGCCAACCAGCAGACTTCAGCTCAAATTCGAAAGCTTGGCTGAAGAGAATAACTGGAAGATCTGTGCTGATGGAGAAATGCTGAGCAACCACAAAATTGCAGTAAGAAACCAGTAGCTTTTTATGACACGCATAAGGATACTGTTCGTCACACATAGCAAGAATGTGCAGGAACCAGGCCGAAATGGTAAATATTACCATAATCGGACGCAGTCAGGAGGGAACGCAGCCAGACTACCTTGTCTTGTCCACATCTGCACGATGACATTCAAAGCGTATGTAGACAACAGGTAGATGACACAGACTGCTGTCAGACGACCATAAGGGCTCCTTCACACATAGTATGAATAAGTACAACTCAGGGCGAATTACAGAGGAACAGCTCGTATTAGCGAACCACCAAAACATTGAGCCAATGGGCAGGCGTGAACAATGCCGCTGCAACGGTTTCATGCATACGGGAGCACAGTGTAATGACATCGCGCCTCAATCGGCGTATGTGTGATGGGGGTATTAAGAACAACCTCACTGCAGCATCTACTCTAAACACCTGCTAAATCTGTTATCTTTATTTACAGACCAGAATCAGTTGGGGACCAGAATGTAACAAATACAGCACCATCATCTCTGCTGAGACGGGTCTTGTTGAGTCCAATCCTGCAGCTCGCTTCAACATGAGCTGGAACAATCTCCCCAGTGCCTTTAGACACTATGCAAAGAAGTATGAACAGTTATTCTGACTGTTTTAAACTTCCCATAAAACACGGAGAACATTTTCTGATCTTTATGAAATTTATTTTCTAGGGTGTGCAGCTATATATCTGAATATCTGGTGGATGATTTGAGTCAAGGGAATTTTAAAAGCGCTTTGAAGCAGACCTCGCTAACAGTGATCGCAGCCACTGAAAGGACTCTGGACTTTGTTTGGGCATCACTTAAAGTAAATGTCCTCTCACATAGTTGAACACATGTCCAACCTTGCATTTGATTCACTGTAAATTCTTGTGCACACAGGGGATCATCTATAAGTGGTCTTTACATCTTCCAGTCTCACTTGAGCAGATCGCACGCCTTAGACCTTTTGATGACCAGTTTGCACAAAAGATTTTCTCCTTGGTTTCAGAAGCTACTTCTGGTAACACAAATGGATGTTATAGGAATATAACTGACTCTTGACTGTGTGTTGAGGATGACGGAAATACTGTTTCTTCACAGCTGAATGTAGCATGGTCAAAGACAATCTGACGACATTCAACTACAGGACATACAAAAACAAGATGCCCTTGTCCTGCTACCAGGTTTTGGCTCAAGATTGTACACTGGAGCATAAATTTGTGGTTTTGCTGAAGAAAGATACAATGGAACAGAAGCACATCAACGTGAAAATCTCTAGCTTGTAAGTCATAATTTGAGAGGGGTTGGACATAATTTTCATAGAAAACTGACAAAGGTAAATTACATTTTGTGTTTCTTTTCTGTGTCTTCAGTGATATTGATCTGTACTCAAAGAACAGTGACATAATAGTGGAGATCAATGGGAAGAAAATCTCCAACTTGCCATACCATCAATCCACAGGTTTCTATAAAATTTTATTTCAGTGTATTTAAACCATTTCAATATTGCAGCTAATTTTTAAGTTTTCAGAAATGTTTTGCTGGCAAAAATAGCAACTTTAAAGTGTATACTAGTGTGTTGCCCGTGGGGATCCACGGGTTATAGATTGGGTACTGTTTATAAAATAGGTAGCTGACATTTTTCAAGGGTGGTCATAGATTATGCAAAGTTTCTATAATGAGTTGTAATAGTGTGTGAGCCCAAAATGTTTTTAGAACCTTAGCCCTCGACAGTTTTTAGAAGAACTCAACCCTTTTTATTTCTTATTAATTACAACATTTTTAATGTTAATTACTGTATTAATTTTTTATAACGTGTTCTTGTTATAGGTTATTGTTATTATATACACACTATTATTATTATCATTCTTATTATTATCAGTATTATTTTATTTTACTATTTTGTCATTTGATTTTTAAATGAACCACAATGGAAACCAGTGTTTTCACTTTGTGTGATCCATGTATTTTTAAACTATTTACATTTCTGTTATGTACTTTCATTGAACTTACTAAATAATATTACGCACATGTGCACATTTTTAATATACAGATGATTTACTGCCCCCTGCTGCAATGATGTGTGAGTCGAGAATGTAATTATCAATGTCCATTGTTCAATGTTGTTATATCCATAGTTTTTCCAAAAATATTTGTCCTATCGCCGTTCAATTTTGGCTGTGTTCATTCTTCACCCAAAATGCATGAACATAACAAACGCTAAATGTCAGCTCTCCACAGTTGGTCCATGATCGAAATTACAAAAACCTCTGTGTACACACACGCACACATACGTTTTTGCCCTTTCTGCATTTTGCCGCAAGCATGTGCTTTTATTTTTACACATCCACAAACAGAAATGGTGGCAGAAGATATCAAACGCACTACACTTTTCACGCATGGTAACAGCAACATGACACTTAACTAAATTGACTAAACCAATTCCATTACAAAAGTCAATAATTGAATAACACTAAATCAATCAAATCAAATCAATTTTATTTATATAGCACCAAATCACAACAAACAGTTGCCCCAAGGTGCTTTATATTGTAAGGCAAAGCCATACAATAATTACGGAAAACCACAACGGTCAAAACGACCCCCTGTGAGCAGGCACTTGGCGACAGTGGGAAGGAAAAACTCCCTTTTAGCAGGAAGAAACCTCCAGTAGAACCAGGCTCAGGGAGGAGCAGTCTTCTGCTGGGACTGGTTGGGGCTGAGGGGAGAGAACCAGGAAAAAGACATGCTGTGGAGGGGAGCAGAGATCAATCACTAATGATTAAATGCAGAGTGGTGCATACAGAGCAAAAAGAGAAAGAAACACTCAGTGCATCATGGGAACCCCTCAGCAGTCTAAGTCTATAGCAGCATAACTAAGGGATGGTTCAGGGTCACCTGATCCAGCCCTAACTATAAGCTTTAGAAAAAAGGAAAGTTTTAAGCCTAATCTTAAAAGTAGAGAAGGTGTCTGTCTCCCTGATCCAAATTGGGAGCTGGTTCCAGAGGAGAGGAGCCTGAAAGCTGAAGGCTCTGCCTCCCATTCTACTCTTACAAACCCTAGGAACTACAAGTAAGCCTGCAGTCTGAGAGCGAAGCGCTCTATTGGGGTGATATGGTACTATGAGGTCCCTAAGATAAGATGGGACCTGATTATTCAAAACCTTATAAGTAAGAAGAAGAATTTTAAATTCTATTCTAGAATTAACAGGAAGCCAATGAAGAGAAGCCAATATGGGTGAAATATGCTCTCTCCTTCTAGTCCCTGTCAGTACTCTAGCTGCAGCATTTTGAATTAACTGAAGGCTTTTCAGGGAACTTTTAGGACAACCTGATAATAATGAATTACAATAGTCCAGCCTAGAGGAAATAAATGCATGAATTAGTTTTTCAGCATCACTCTGAGACAAGACCTTTCTAATTTTAGAGATATTGCGCAAATGCAAAAAAGCAGTCCTACATATTTGTTTAATATACGCATTGAATGACATATCCTGATCAAAAATGACTCCAAGATTTCTCACAGTATTACTAGAGGTCAGGGTAATGCCATCCAGAGTAAGGATCTGGTTAGACACCATGTTTCTAAGATTTGTGGGGCCAAGTACAATAACTTCAGTTTTATCTGAGTTTAAAAGCAGGAAATTAGAGGTCATCCATGTCTTTATGTCTGTAAGACAATGCTGCACTTTAGCTAATTGGTGTGTGTCCTCTGGCTTCATGGATAGATAAAGCTGGGTACCATCTGCGTAACAATGAAAATTTAAGCAATGCTGTCTAATAATACTGCCTAAGGGAAGCATGTATAAAGTGAATAAAATTGGTCCTAGCACAGAACCTTGTGGAACTCCGTTATTAACCTTAGTCTGTGAAGAAGATTCCCCATTTACATAAACAAATTGTAATTAGATAAATATGATTCAAACCACCGCAGCGCAGTGCCTTTAATACCTATGGCATGCTCTAATCTCTGTAATAAAATTTTATGGTCAACAGTATCAAAAGCAGCACTGAGGTCTAACAGGACGAGCACAGAGATGAGTCCACTGTCTGAGGCCATAAGAAGATCATTTGTAACCTTCACTAATGCTGTTTCTGTACTATGATGAATTCTAAACCCTGACTGAAACTCTTCAAATAGACCATTCCTCTGCAGATGATCAGTTAGCTGTTTTACAACTGCCCTTTCAAGAATTTTTGAGAGAAAAGGAAGGTTGGAGATTGGCCTATAATTAGCTAAGACAGCTGGGTCAAGTGATGGCTTTTTAAGTAATGGCTTAGTAATGACTAACAACACTGTTAAACTAACATGACCCACAATAATGTTTAAAACCCCAAACTCCGTTGGTGCATTGTAGCACAATGTCCATTGTTCACTGTTGTTATCTAATATTGCTAATTTCTCCAAAAATATTAGTCCTATCAACTTTCTATTTTGCAGCATTCATCCTTGACCCAAAACACATAAGCATACCAAACAACAAATGTCAGCTCTCCTCAGTTTCTCCGTGATCGAAGTCATACACTGTCATGCATACACGCACACAGAGGCCACTTGGCTATTATAATACAGATAGTGGATGAATTCACGTTTTTAACAACCGTTGTTAGATTAAAACATTGAAAATCAAGACTCTGAATGCTCTACTCAGGACTGATGATTGCTTTGTTTGCAGGCAATCGTTCTGATTGTTTTTACTTAATTGATAAATGAATCCATGAGTCAGTGACACAATTACGTATGAAAGCACTCAGAGGCTGAAAAAAAAGAACTTGCATTTGAAATTGTCTGCAGCCAATAATCATGAACCTCCTCTTTTTACAGAACACATCAACGTCAAACCAAATAAGGAAGGAATCTCTGTGTATGCTCCAAGCCATGGTCTTCAAGAAGTCTACTTTGCCAAGGACTCGTGGAAGGTAACAATTTTAGTTTTAGACGTACTTTTTTCTGTAATTGAACATTATGAAAGTCTGTTTGAGCCATTTCTGTCTGAACACTTTCTTAAAATCTGCCAAGTAAAACTCTCCAGAGCTCTTACTTTTTAGCAAATTTCTATACTTCCCAATTCCTCCATCCATGCAGATTAAAGTTGTAGACTGGATGAAGGGACAAACATGTGGAATCTGTGGAAGGAGTGATGGTGAAGTCAGACAGGAGTATCGCATTCCCAATGGACAACTGACCAAAAACAAAGTCATCTATGCCCAGTCATGGATTCTACAAGCTGAAAACTGCCAGGACAGCACTGGTGAGACAATAGCTTTTATTGTACCAACATTTTAAATTCCCATCATCTATTAATACAAGCTACCAGAGGCAGTATGAAACACCTATCTCATCTTATGTTAGGATCACATGAATTTATCCTACAACAGGGGTGGCCAAGTTCAGTCCTCAAGAACCACCTTCCTGACACTGTTGTCTCCCTGCTCCAACACACCTGAATCCAATGAAAGGCTCATTAAAGGTCTGCTAACGAGTCTTTCATTGGATTCAGGTGTGTTGGAGCAGGGAGACAACTAAGAGTGTCAGGAAGGTGGCTCTCGAGGACCGAACTTGGCCACCCCTGTCCTACAAGTATATTACAGGATATGTTTAACAATGTCTTAACTGCTGAAGGTCTAGCTCTTAATATAGCTGTGAGATGCAACCTTTACCTTGCCATCCTGACCAGTCAGTCACTTTCCATATATGATGACCACATAACTTGACTTTTATTTATCCATATTGCTTTGTGACAGAATGTCGCATGAAGCTTGAGCATGTGAATCCAGATAAGCAGCTCACCCAGGGCTCTACATGCACCTCTATTGATCCTGTGATGCGTTGCTTGCCCGGGTGCAACCCAGTGAGCACCACACCCGTCACTGTTGCCTTCCGTTGCAATTCTGCTGGTAAGACTACAAGAAAAGACAGCTGAAAGAACATGACAATTTAAAGACAACTTCCATGGTTGCTAATTTCTTTTGTTTTTAATGTGCAGATTCTACACCAAGTGGCCGTCAGCAAATCACAGCTAGGAGCACTGTGTTGATGGATAAGGTCGATGCCCACCTCAGCTGCAAATGCACTGCCTGTGCCTAAATATCACATTTCTTCTGGCAGTCCTGTACATTGCTGTGATTTGAATGTAATTGTAAATAAACATCCGAAGAAAGCCCTCAGAGTAGTGTTTTTTGACTGAAATGAGAAAATTGCTTTCGCTACTTTTACACACAAAATGGAGTCACATTTAATCATAACACCATAGAAGAAAAAGAAGAAGAAGAAGAAGAACAGCGACTTTGTTGCTAAATTTAGCAACTATTCAGACCCCTCCAGTGACTTTTTTTCAAAAAAGCGATTAGCAAGAAATCTAGCAACTTTTCCTGGTGTTATTAGAGACTTGAGGAGACTGATGTTAAAGCATGAATTACTCCTCAATGAGCAGCGGGTGTTGCTGTTCCAGACAGCCAGCAGTGAATTAAAACAAACAAAAAGGGGGAAAAAACAAGTAACTCCACTAGAGTGTCTCTTTTGGGTCACTTTTGTGGGTTCAAAGCCGAAGAATCAACAGAAAGTTTGTATTTCTAAACATACACTCTAAAAAAGTAACTGTCTCATTGAGAAAAATTGATGTAACAATTTGCAAAATGTGTGGCCATTCGTGCTGTCAGCACTAAAATAGTGAGCAGACGACCACTTCGAGCTGGATGTGAAATTTGTCTAAGTGACCCCATGAGTGTGGCGTTGCCAAGCAACACGTGGTTTGCTAGAGTGTCGGCTCCCCCTAAACACATGTAGTCCGGCGGCTAAGGGACAAATTTTAGGGGAATCATGCACTTTTATACAAAAGCGCCAAAACTTTATCAGAGGTACTTTATAGTGTCCTGAAGTATATAAGATCGGGAGACATTGAATCCATAAACGTCTACACTCTAAAAACTTGGGTTTAAGAGAATAACCATTTTCAGCCTTCTACAGCATATAATTCATGACAAACTCTTATCCAAATGTCTTTTTAAGTTCATAATATAAACTTGTAAAAAGTAAGTCCCTTCGGCTGCTCCCTTGTTTGCACTTGGGGTCGCCACAGCAAATCCAAGGTGGATCTGCATGTTGAACTGGCACAAGTTTTACGCCGGATGCCCTTCCTGACGCAACTCCACATTACATGGAGAAATGTGGCAGGGGTGGGATTTGAACCCAGAACCTTCTGAACTGAAACCAAGCGCATTAACCACTTAAGGTTATGAAAAATGTATTAAAGCTAAGTAGGGATGCTTCGAGTGTACTTCAGTGTGCTTACACTCTTAGAAAAAGCGTTAATCTAGGGAAAGTGACTAAATCTTGTCTAACTCATTGTGAATATCAATATACCTATGCAATATAGCTGTTTGAGAGCATAGGGCAAAGGAAATATGCTACTCATGCACTCTAACATATTTACACTCTAAAATAACAACAGTGTTTGAACGGAAAAAATGCTTTTTTATTAATTACAAGAAATCAATTTTGTTTTTATGGCCATAACCATTATTATTATTGTTGTTGTTATCATTATTATTTTATGTTATTGGTATTAAGACGATTATCACCATATTTTTTAACTGAAGACATTGTAAATACCTGGTTGGCAAACTTCCTAGATATGCACAAATGTTTCATGAATATTTTTAATGAACTACTCTCTACAGCTTTCATGCTAGGAAGATCACAGTGACCTAATTTTATGTCTCAGAGGTAGAGGCCTGTTAAAGATCCCTACAGGCCTAAAATGAGTCCTGTACCTCTTTCCATTTTGAAACATACCACCCTGCTAATGTATAAGGATGTACGACGACGTATGACGCTGCACGACGGACGATACATGATCACATAAGCTCAGTATAGCTTTGCACTAGTTGCAGTAGTCATTCTCTACAGCTTAACAATGTCCAATCTTGATCACTGGCCCCCTACATAATAACCATATGATCGTATTGTCATATGAATAGCAAAATATACACTGTATTATAACCATGCAAACACCCTTTTAAAAAAGCAGGATACAGGGCTAAAATCAAATGTCTCCCACTTTGACATGACTTAATATAACCTAAAGAGTCCCTGGACAAAGTTTGGCGCTTTTGTAAAAAAGTGCACGATTCTGTCCCTTAACTGCTGGACTAATGTGCCGTGCGTGTGTATCGCGTGTGTGTTGCACCTCCCCCTCTTCCCCCACAACACATCAGGTGTGCCTGTGTTTTGCACACACACACACACCCCCCCCATCCGCAACACGTAGCATTCCGGGGTTGGGTGGGGTGGGAGCGCACTTGCATGAACTGCTAAATATGTATGTACAGATGGGGAGTGGCCAGCCAAGTCTCAGCGCACACAGCACAGCAACCCGCCTCCCAGCTGATCGCTGACCAGAGACTCACTGACAGCTGCAAATGACGGCTCAGTGCACACGACGTGTCACATTAAAAACACAGAGACCACCGCCAGGACAGGTATATTAATATATACTACACTAACTACATACACACTTACATAAAAAATGATCACATAACACAGAAACAGACGGACAGGGGGCATGGCCGCCAACAGCAGCAGCTGTTGAGAGCTCTGATTCTGGACATCAAGGCTGGAGAACACGTACCGTGTTTTGACGGACATGGCCATACAACTGTCCACTGTGGCACGCATGTGTCTCCTTGCTGTCCTCTCGTGGACATACATAAAAACATATATCACTGTTGCGACAGGCTGCAGCGAGTGAGCGCACGGCGCGTACATTGACAGGCTGTCCCAGGTGCAATGGACTGTCAGATCATAACACGCAGCGGGCGATCTGAATGTCACGTCGCCCATGTGAGCTCAGTTTCACATGACGCAGTGTCTGTCCTGCAGCTCGCCACCCATAGGACACACCGGGCCAGCAGATATGGCCATGATAAGAACGCACTGCTTGATTCATGTCATGACTGTACATCTATGACCATGGGTCATTTACAGAGGAACAGACGGTTCATACTTGTATTGTCCACTCAATAAGAGGGATTCAATAAAATGCTGTGTTTTTTATGGTGTGTGGTTTTATTAACAATTATTTATTACCAGCTGTTATTAAATATGCCCAGATCTCGATTAAAAACTTGAGGCGATCTGGCTTTTTCGGTGGCTGCGCCTAAACTCTGGAACAGTTTGCCTATGCACATCAGAGCTGCTCCATCTCTAGAGTCTTTTAAATCTGTTCTTAAGACTCATTTTTATGCTTTGGCTTTTAATACAATTTAAGCTGTGTGTGTCTGGTTTTATGTGTTTTTGTATATTTTGGAATTTTAATGCTCTGTTTTGGTGGTATGGTTTTTGATATTGTTTTTACTGTGAAGCACTTTGGGCAGCTGCTGTTGTTGTAAATGTGCTATATAAATAAAATTGACATTGACATTAAAAAAACCCAATTACGCAAATTAGGCGATGACATCATTTGTTGTTATGGGCCAGTCCTAGGCCTACTTGTGCTTATTCTTTGCACCATGCACGTCAGTTGTGGGGCTTGACATGTTACAATGTGATACTTACCACATTAAAACTACATTTTGCGTTCTAAGATAATACTGATCTTATGTCTTATTTCCCCACCAAAAATATGCTACAAGTCAAATATCACAACTCTGCAAAGCAAGACTTATGTAAGAATAAATACATGCATTGTCGATATAATCTGATAAGACATTAACACAAAGGAAAACAATTACATTTTCACATTTTCTCAGTCACACAACTAATAATAATGATGGCTGTCATTGTACAGTTTTTGTCATGTTGGACACTTAGCAGCCAACAACTCTTTTGACTCAGAACATAACACTGTTTGGTTTACATTGAGCTTGTTCATTCTTCCAGTGAGGATGATGCTGCTGCCATCTTTCCCTTTGTTCCAATGTTCTGGGCATCATCATTGTAAAGGATGTTTAATTCTTCCACACATGGCATATTTGTCTTTGGTTTAAGTGACCTAGAAAATACAGTTGGATGGTAGAAACATAATCTCATTTAGAGGAATATTATAGAGGTATATCATATTTTCCGCATATTTCCAAACTTTTGCAGCAGTAGATAAGTAAAGCTATAATACCTGTTTTCTGGGACAAGGGGAATTACATGATGCAGGTGAGACATGGTTGGTGGCAGGAGTGCAGAACATGTGGGTGTGGAAGAGTAGGTAGTCATATCGGGCTGGTGTGTGATGAGTTTTTCTGGACCCAGTGCTGCACTTGCTTCTGTTTCAGCTGTAACAATAAGATGACTAATGGAAGGAAATCATTTGATCTGGTCTAACTACAACAAGGTAATAAAGGATTTCACAACCACAGGAATTATTAGCTCAAATATTAAAAAAAAATAAATTATGAAGTAATGTGCATGCTAACACATTTTTCAACACCTTAAATATATGTAGCAAATACCAGAAAGAAAGAAAAAATCACTCATTAGTGCATTTCTAAGAAGGTCCAATGCACAGTATTTTATGCTAATAAAATAGTACTAGCGTGTTGCCCGTGAGGATCTGTAGGCTCTAGATTATAGGGTTTATAAAATACATAGTAAATTTTGCAGAGTAAAATATACTCTGCCAGGATAACATTTGGTTCCAGTCCAAATAGAGTTAAATAGAGTTAAAACCAGTTTTATTTGTTCTATCTATCTATCTATCTATCTATCTATCTATCTATCTATCTATCTATCTATCTATCTATCTATCTATCTATCTATCTATCTATCTATCTATCTATCTATCTATCTATCTATCTATCTATCTATCTATCTATCTATCTATCTATCTATCTATCTATCTATCTATCGTTACTGTGAGTTTCTCTGTGAATTTTCAGACCTTTTGTCTGACTTAGTGCTTAGCTCAGATAAGATAATTATAGTGGGCAATTTTAACATCCACATAGATGCTGAGAATGACAGCCTCAACACTGCATTTAATCTATTATTAGACTCAATTGGCTTTTCTCAAAATGTAAATGAGTCCACTCACCACTTTAATCATACTTTAGATCTTGTTCTGACTTATGGTATGGAAATTGAAGACTTAACAGTATTCCCTGAAAACCCCCTTCTGTCTGATGATTTCTTAATAACATTTACATTTACTTTAATGGACTACCCAGCAGTGGGGAATAAGTTTCATTACAGTAGACGTCTTTCGGAAAGCGCTGTAACTAGGTTTAAGGATATGATTCCTTCTTTGTTATGTTCTCCAATGCCATATACCAACACAGTGCAGAGTAGCTACCTAAACTCTGTGAGTGAGATAGATTATCTCGTCAATAGTTTTACATCCTCACTGAGCACAACTTTGGATGCTGTACCTCCTCTGAAAAAGAGAGCCTTAAATCAGAAGTGCCTGATTCCGTGGTATAACTCACAAACTTGCAGCTTAAAGCAAATAACCCGTACGTTGGAGAGGAAATGGCGTCTCACTAATTTAGAAGATCTTCATTTAGCCTGGAAAAAGAGTCTGTTGCTCTAAAAAAAAGCCCTCCGTAAAGCTAGGACATCTTACTACTCATCACTAATTGAAGAAAATAAGAACAACCCCAGGTTTCTTTTCAGCACTGTAGCCAGGCTGACAAAGAGTCAGAGCTCTATTGAGCCGAGTATTCCTTTAACTTTAACTAGTAATGACTTCATGACTTTCTTTGCTGATAAAATTTTAACTATTAGAGAAAAAATTACTCATAACCATCCCAAAGACATATCGTTATCTTTGGCTGCTTTCAGTAATGCTGGTATTTGGTTAGACCCTTTCCCTCCGATTGTTCTCTCTGAGTTATTTTCATTAGTCACTTCCTCCAAACCATCAACATGTCTATTAGACACCATTCCTACCAGGCTGCTCAAGGAAGCCCTACCATTAATTAATGCTTTGATCTTAAATATGATCAATCTATCTTTATTAGTTGGCTATGTACCACAGGCTTTTAAGGTGGCACTAATTAAACCATTACTTAAAAAGCCATCACTTGACCCAGCTATCTTAGCTAATTATAGGCCAATCTCCAACCTTCCTTTTCTCTCAAAAATTCTCGAAAGGGTAGTTGTAAAACAGCTAACTGATCATCTGCAGAGGAATGGTCTATTTGAAGAGTTTCAGTCATGTTTCAGAATTCATCATAGTACAGAAACAGCATTAGTGAAGGTTACAAATGATCTTCTTATGGCCTCAGACAGTGGATTCATCTCTGTGCTTGTCCTGTTAGACCTCAGTGCTGCTTTTGATACTGTTGACCATAAAATTTTATTACAGAGATTAGAACATGCCATAGGTATTAAAGGCACTGCGCTGCGGTGGTTTGAATCATATTTATCTAATAGATTACAATTTGTTCATGTAAATGGGGAGTCTTCTTCACAGACTAAGGTTAATTATGGAGTTCCACAAGGTTCTGTGCTAGGACCAATTTTATTCACTTTATACATGCTTCCCTTAGGCAGTATTATTAGAAAGCATTGCTTAAATTTTCATTGTTACGCAGATGATACCCAGCTTTATCTATCCATGAAGCCAGAAGACACACACCAATTAGTTAAACTGCAGGAATGTCTTACAGACATAAAGACATGGATGACCTCTAATTTCCTGCTTTTAAATTCAGATAAAACTGAAGTTATTGTACTTGGCCCCACAAATCTTAGAAACATGGTGTCTAACCAGATCCTTACTCTGGATGGCATTACCCTGACCTCTAGTAATACTGTGAGAAATCTTGGAGTCATTTTTGATCAGGTTATGTCCTTCAATGCGCATATTAAGCAAATATGTAGGACTGCTTTTTACATTTGCACAATATCTCTAAAATTAGAAAGGTCTTGTCTCAGAGTCATGCTGAAAAACTAATTCATGCATGTATTTCCTCTAGGCTGGACTATTGTAATTCATTATTATCAGGTTGTCCTAAAAGTTCCCCGAAAAGCCTTCAGTTAATTCAAAATGCTGCAGCTAGAGTATTGACGGGGACTAGAAGGAGAGAGCATATTTCACCCATATTGGCCTCTCTTCATTGGCTTCCTGTTAATTCTAGAATAGAATTTAAAATTATTCTTCTTACTTATAAGGTTTTGAATAATCAGGTCCCATCTTATCTTAGGGACCTCTTAGTACCATATCACCCCAATAGAGTGCTTCGCTCTCAGACTGCAGGCTTACTTGTAGTTCCTAGGGTTTTTAAGAGTAGAATGGGAGGCAGAGCCTTCAGCTTTCAGGCTCCTCTCCTGTGGAACCAGCTCCCAATTCGGATCAGGGAGACAGACACCCTCTCTACTTTTAAGATTAGGCTTAAAACTTTCCTTTTTGCAAAAGCCTATAGTTAGGGCTGGATCAGGTGACTCTGAACCATCCCTTAGTTATGCTGCTATAGACTTAGACTGCTGGGGGGTTCCCATGATGCACTGAGTGTTTCTTTCTCTTTTTGCTCTGTATGCACCACTCTGCATTTAATCATTAGTGATTGATCTCTGCTGTCTTCCACAGCATGTCTTTTTCCTGATTCTCTCCCCTCAGTGCCAACCAGTCCCAGCAGAAGACTGCCCCTCCCTGAGCCTGGTTCTGCTGGAGGTTTCTTCCTGTTAAAAGGGAGTTTTTCCTTCCCACTGTCGCCAAGTGCTTGCTCACAGGGGGTCGTTTTGACCGTTGGGGTTTTTCTGTAATTATTGTATGGCTTTTGCCTTACAATATAAAGCGCCTTGGGGCAACTGTTGTTGTGATTTGGCGCTATATATATATATATATATATATAAAAGAAAAACACTCTATACAGAGTGAAATCAGCTCTACTCTCTTGTCAAATCACATTTTCAACTCCAATAAGACTCATTCACAGCATGATAGAGTTGATTTTACCCTGTGATAGAATTGATTTAGCGCTGTGATAGAGTATATTTAACTGTTTTTGGACTGGGACCAAATGTAGTCCTGGTAGAGTGTATTTTACTCTGCAAAATTTACTGTCAGTAGCTGACATTTTTCAAGGGTGATAATAAATTATGCAAAGTTTCTAGGAGTTGGAATTGCGTGTAAGTCCAGAATGTCTTTAGAACCTTGGTCATTAGCCCGCAACAGTTTTTAGAGGAAGAATTCAACACTTTTATTTCCTGTTAATTACATAATTTTTTAATGGTAATTTACTGTCTAATGTATTTATAAATTGTTTAGCTTCTTGTTATCATATACGCACTATAATAATAATAATAATAATAATAATAATAATTATTATTATTATTATTATATTGTTATATTTTTACTTCTATTTTGTCATTTAATTTTTTTAAATGGACCAAGGTTCCCGTTCAAACCTCACTCCTCCCACATTTCTCCATGTAATGTGGAGTTGCATCAGAAAGGGAAACCAATGTAAAACTTGTGCTAATTCAACATGCAGATCCACCTCGGATTTGCTGTGGTGACCCCGAGTGTAAACAAGGGGGCAGTCACAGGGACTTACTTTTACAATGGAAATGAGTGTTTTCACTTTCTTGTCATCAATGTATTTTAATATACAGTGGTCCCTCGCTAAACGCGGTTCACCTTTCGCGGCCTCGCAGTTTTGCAGATTTTTTTTTTAAAGTGCAATTTTGCATGCTGCTTCTTTTCTTTTTTTTTTAAACAGCGCATTGTGTTCTGCGTCCTTATCAGGCGGGCCGGTCGCAGCACCGCGATTGCTCTCACTGCCTCCGATGTACTTACTGAGTCTGTGGGCTCGGTAAGCGCCGCAGTGGGCCACTCACGCTGCCCCCCTGTCTGCTGTGCAGAGCTGCAGACAACTCCAGCAACAGGTCCAGAGACTACGCTCGCTGTTTTGATGCGGAGCCCTCCAGCAGCCAGCAAGGATAGACTTCTTGCGGAAAAATCCGCAGCGCCCGCTGCATGGTCTCGGTAACCGCAGCCACAGAGCTCCGTGGCCATGACTTGGATTCTTTGCGGGTCCCGCATCCGTACCCCCGGAGGCAGTGAGTGAAGGGAGAGCACACGCATTGTGTTTTGCGTGTGTCTGTTTATAATCTTCTCGACCAGAAGAAAAAGAGTGTTTACACAGGAGAGAAAAGTGAGAAAATGTTAATGCCTGTTTGAGAAAAGTGTATAAAGTGTGTAGTGAGGGGTTTTACAGCCTTAAAACATCTATAATAATTGTAAAGAAAAAAACGCTGACTACTTCACGGATTTCGCCTATTGCGGGTTATTTGTAGTAACGTAACTCCCGGCGATAAACGAGGGATCTACAGTATATTATGTACTTAAATTGAACTTACTAAAAAAAAAATTCATGCACGCATACACATACACAGACGCCACTTCGCTTTTAATATATAGATGATTTACTGAGTCCAGAATGTAATTATCAAAGTCTACTGATCAGTGTAGTTACGTAATATCCGCAGTTTCTCCAAAAATATTAGTCCTTTCAATGTTGCATTTTCGCAGCATTCATCCTTGACCCAAAATACATAAGCATATCAAACAAATACAAATACAAGACGTTCTACAAATTTTAGGGACTGCTATGAGACTTGGATGAACACTTTTATTACATACTGCACCTTGTAAATACCAGCAAAACTCTGCTTGACATACAGTACATCCAGAAAGTATTGACAGCACTTCACTTTTTCCACAGTTTGTTATGTTACAACCTTATTCCAAAATGGATGAAATTAATTTTTTAAATAATCCCTCAAATTCTACACACAACACCCTATAATGACAATGTGAAAAAAGGTTGTCGTTTTTTTGTTTTGTTTTTTGTTTTTGTTTGTTTTTTAGATTCTGCAAATTTAGTACTGGAGCAAATTTAGTACTGGAGCTCAAAATTGAGCTCCAGACACACACACACAAACACACACACACACACACACACCTGTCTACATATAAAGTCCCACAGTTGACAGTGCATGTCAGAGCACAAACCAAGTATGAAGTCAAAGGAATTGTCTGTAGACCTCCGAGACAGGATTGTCTCAAGGCACAAATCTGGGAAAGCGTACAAAAACATTTCTGCTGCTTTCAAGGTCCCAATGAGCACAGTGGCCTCCATCATACATAAATGGATGAAGTTGAGATCCACCAGAACTCTTCCTAGAGCTGGATGCCCATCTAAACTGAGCGATCGGGGGAGAAGGAGCTTAGTCAAGGAGGTGACCAAGAACCCAATGATCATTGTCAGAGCTTCAGCATTCCTCTGTGGAGAGAGGAGAACCTTCCAGAAAGACAACCATCTTTGCAGCAATCCACCAATCAGGCCTGTATGGTACTGGTCAAGAAGAAGCCACTCCTTAATAAACGGTACATGGTAGCCCACTTGGAGTTTGCCAGAAGGCACCTGAAGGACTCTCAGACCATAAAACAAAATTCTCTGGTCTGATGAGACAAAGACTGAACTCTTTGATGTGAATACCAGGCGTCATGTTTTGAGGAAACCAGGCACCATCCGTACAGTGAAGCATGGTGGTGGAAGCATCATGCTGTGGAGATGTTTTTCAGCAGCAGGAACTGGGAGAGTAGTTGGATTGAGGGAAAGATGAATGCAACAATGTACAGAGACATCCTAGATGAAAACCTGCTCCAGAGCGCTCTTGACCTCAGAGTGGGGCAAAGGTTCATCTTTCAACAGGACAATAACACTAAGCACACAGCCAAGATATCAAAGGAGTGGCTTCAGGACAACTCTGTGAATGTCCTTGAGTGATCCAGCCAAAGCCCAGACCTGAATCTGATTGAACACCTCTAGGGAGATCTGAAAATGACGCCCTGACACTCCCCATCCAATCTAATGGAGCTTGAGAGGTGCTACAAAGAGGAATTGGCAAAACTGCCCAAAGACAGGTGCGCCAAGCTTGTGGCATCATATTCAAGACGTGAGGCTGTAATTGCTGCCAAAGCTGAATCAACAAATCATTGAGCAAAGGGTATGAAAACATGTACATGTGATTTCTTAGTTATTTATTTTTAATAAAGTTGCAAAAATTAAAAAATATATATTTGTTTACATTGTCATTATGGGGTGTTGTGAGTACATTTTTGAGGGAAAAATGAATTTACTCCATTTTGGATTAAGGCTGTAACATAACTAAATGTGGAAAAAGTGAAGTGCTGTGAATACTTTCTGGATGCACTAGGTGTGAAAATGAAAATTGCATTTGTTGTATACTAGCAATGCCTTGTGTGAAGCGCCTTGAGGCAGCTTTGTTGTGCATTGGACTATATAAATGTAATCAATTGAATTGAAATTGAATGCCAGTGTACACAAGCTGTAAAATAGGGCCTCAAATGCTTCAGATACTTACGAATGACATTACATCTTGCAATATGTATTAGTGAAGGATTGGGTACTCACATATTGAAAGTGCACTTTTTGACTTTGACATGATGGGTTTCTTTGTGTCATCAAATGGAGTCAAGTTTAAAAACTGGTGTGTGAGCCACGTTGCACGATCCTCCTCAAAATCTTTCCTCTGCAAGTGAAACCAGAACCAAGTCATTGAAAACATACTGATGTAATGAAGAGAAACATTTCACTCGTCACACAGTTTGAATGTTAACAGTATTACAAAACTTTACCTTATGTTATCTCTCAAGATCTATTCTATTCCCATTTTAAAAAACTTATTAACTGACCTCATGACTCAGTCTTATGGCAGCTTCAGTAAAATTCCTCCTCTCCCTCTCAAAGACATTTCTTTTCTCTTCTAAAGTCTTCCACTCCTCTCTGAGGTGCTCTTTTTCTCGGAGCATGTAGCAGTTGTTCAGGAGTGAAGCTGTTTCCTCATCACAAGGCAAGTTCACCTGTTGCTACAAGGAATATTCCAATTTGATTAAACTAGACTAGTGAGTTAGAAAAAGGCTTCAGTCAGCCAGAAAGAGCCTCAGTAATTTCGTGTTGACTCATTCCCCTGGTTGAAGTAATTCCAGGCTTACCTGTAGGAGTTGTTGCTGTGTCTGAATAAAATCTTTACACCGCTGGATCTCCAACTTTAGTCTGTCCATCTCGTCTTGATGAGTCGCTTGTGGACAAGGATCGATGTTGGTGTGTTCACCCGCCTGTTCCAAAGATACTGTAGAAACAAACCAGAAAACCCATTTTTATTGGTACATTGAGATTCAGCTTCCTGCTACTGGATACACCGTAATAGTGGATACAGTCTGGAACTTCATGCAGAAGCTGAAGACACTTCTGTGATCTTCCAGTGTTACATTTTATATACTGAGAAAACAGACAAGGCAAGTTTTTAAAGTAGCAAATTGCTGTTAAACTGTTTATGTGGTCAGGTATGAGGGCATTCATACTCTCAAATTTGCTGCAAGTGCATGGATGAGCTCCTGAAGGTGACAGATTTCACTGTAGCAGTAGGACATCAGGATGAAATGATGCATGCATGTAAAATAAATAGGTGCAATAATGAGTAGAAAATGGTGCTATAATTCATCTATGTATATTGAACTAATACAAATTGTGAATCCTCAGTCATGTCAATTGTGAAATTAATGCTGTAAAAAGCCAAGAATAAGAAAACTTGTGTTGTTATAGCAGCTATTCTAACAAGGTTCCTTGTTTGCTCTTGCATGCTCCATAATGTAACGTGTTGTGTGATAACCACCTTGACTGTCAAGTCTCTCAACGTGGCTTTTCAGACGTCTCCACTGGAGGCGGATGCTATTTGTCAGCTTCTCCCGGGCGTGAACACATGACAGCTGCACACTTTCCTTAGTGGAATCAAATACATCTTCTTCCTCCTCTGAATCAGCCTGTCATAGTGAAAAAAAACAAAAAAACAAACAAACAAAAAAAATATATATATATATATATTGTTTGGTCAAATATATTCATGCCAGTGGCCTGCTGGAAGTCATTTTGTAGGGTTTTGGCAGTGCTGCTCATCCTCTTCTTTCTTACACAAAGGAGCAGATACCGGTCCTGTTGATGGGTTAAGGACCTTCTATGGCCCTGTTCAACTTTCCAAGAGTAACTGCCTGTCTCCTGGAATCTCCTCCATGCTCTTGAGACAGTGCAGGGAGACACAGCAAACCTTCTGGCACATATTGTCCAGCCATCCTGTAGGACAGGGGTGACCAAGTTCGGTCCATTGGATTCAGGTGTGTTGGAGCAGAGAGACAACTAAGAGTGTCAGGAATGTGGCTCTCGAGGACCAAACTTGGCCACTCCTGCTGTAGGAGTTAGACTACCTGTGCAACCTCTGTAGGGTCCAGGTACTGCACCATGCTGCTAGTAGTGACACTGACCCTAGCCAGATGCAAAACTAGTGAAAATGAGTCAGAAAAGATGAGGAAGGAAAAAAATGTCTGTAGTCTCCACCTGTAAAACTATTCCTGTTTTGGGTGTTCTCTCATTGTTGCACCTGTAGTGCACCTATTATTAATTTCATTGACACCAGAGGACTTAATCTGATTAACAACTTCCCTCTTCTACTTACATACATCCAGTAAGGGTCCCCGGGCTAGATCTCCCATGCCACTCCCCCAGCATACCTCGGAACAAATGTCTCTACTGGAAGTGGATGCAGAACCAGTTGTTTAGGAATCAGGACTCCCTGATGGGAAATTGGCTACTGGAACAAGACATACATGGACAAGGACTGACAACATGGAAGTGATGGAGTGCTACTATGACAGCAGACCCAATGAGAGCAGTTACATGCAGCGCATGTGGGAACTATGGATGAAGAGAAGACCACTGACCAAGAAGCACCTGGTAGCATAGTGTTCTAACATCAATAGAACAAAGCTACTATCAAAACTGGAGATCCAGAGGTTACAGCAGTATGGTACTGAGCAGTGTGAATGCAAGGAGTAGATGTTGGGAGGAGTGTAGTGTTAAAGAAGCAGATGATGCCCAAACACCTGCTATGACAGATGTATCTACTGAGCTGAGGATGACGTTTGTGGCCAGACTGAAGCAGGCAGCAACACAACTAAGAGTACTGTACTACTACTACTACTACTACTACTACTACCGCGGCTCCCTGACAATGTCCCATCAGAAGAGATGCTTGCAGACATTACCACCAGCATTACAGAAACCAATGAGCTCATTTACACTCACTGGTTTATAGACAGATAGATAGATTAGATTAGATTAAAAAGTGTAATGCACTGTGGTAACAGTCTACTGTATTTGTTTTCTTCAAATATTCAAACTACTGAAAATAATAAAGAAAGTAAGGTCTGAATAAAATTATCCAACCTGTAACATATCTTTGTGTTCGTCGCCTTTCAGAGCTGATTTCCTTGGCCTGAGAATGGACATCATGTCTTTTTTCATGTGTTGCAACACTTTTTTCAGCTCTGTATTTTCCAGCACCAGCTCTTTCTGTTGATGGTCGTAGTCACTCAACAGGGTCTTATACATCTCCCCCTCATGCCTGAGAATGAGAAGGCAATCATCTGGTTTTACTTACCAATATCTGACCTCTATGTTACCTTAACACAAATCCAATTACGACAGAGCAAATATTTTAAAATTATGCAAGACTAGGTAATAGTACCCCTGGCCATGAAGACAGTCACAGCTCCAGGCAGCAATCTAACATTTGACACCAATGACCTTGACATCCCCTCCAAATGGCTGACCTTTGGCTGACCTTGCTAGTGTAATTCTGGAATCTACCAAAGTGTGTGCCACATTTGGCCCAAATTGGGTTGGAAAAAAAAAAATCAAATCCTTGACTCTGCGCTTTGCCAGAATTATTTTTATGGCAATATCAGGTTCAGCATTCACATACCAAGTTTGGTAGTAATCAACAAAAGGACCTGAGTGACCTTGACCACTGCCAAAACAAAATCCATCACCTTATCGTGGTGGAGAGGCTTGTGTGCCCCTATGACCCTGAGACTCATGTTGTCTGGAGCCTTCGTGCTCCTGGTAGGATCTCACATGGCACATTGGTGTCAGGCGAGGGGCCATATTCACAATGACTCCATGGCAAAACGAGGAAGAGGAAATGTGACCTGGCCCAGGGGAAGCCTGGGGCCCCCCCACTGAAGCCAAGCCTGGACGGAGGGCCTGTCAGTGAGCGCCTAGTGGTCGGGCTTGCCAAAGATCCTAGCCATGCACATCCCAAAAAGGCAATGTGGACTTTACATCTCCACCCTGTGGGCTCACCACCCACAGGAGGAACCACTGGTGTCAGGTGCACTGTCCCATGGGTGGCAGTGAAAGTCAAGGGCCTTGATGGACCAGACCCGGGCGGCAGATTCTAGCTCTGGGGGTGTGGAATGTCACCTCGCTGAGGGGGAAGGAGGTCCCCCAGAGGCTTGTGCGGGAGGTGGAGCACTACCAGTTAGATCTGGTGGGTCTCGTCTCCACGCGCAGCCTCAGCTCCGGAACCACTGTCCTTGATAGGGGTTGGACCTTATTCTTCTCTGGAGTTGCCCAGGGTGTGAGGTGCCGGGCGGGTGTGGGGATACTCACAAGCTCCAGACTGAGTGCCACTACATTGGAGTTTACTGCAGTAGGGGAGAGGGTTGCCTCCCTGCACCGTTGGGTGGGCGGGGGGGAATCCGACTGTTGTTTGTGAGTATATACCGGGCTGCAGTGTGGTGCATTCTGACTTCATGGAGTCGCTGATTGGAGTTCTGCATGAGACTCCGGTGGGGGACTTCATTGTTCTGCTGGGGGATTTCAACACACACATGGGAAATGATACAGACACCTGGAGAGGTGTGATTGTGAGGAACGGCCCCCTGATCTAAACCTAAGTGGTCGTTTGTTATTGGACTGTGCACAGATGCTCCCATTCCAACCTGATGGAGCTTGAGAGGTGTGTCAAGCTTGTGGCATCATATTCAAGAAGACTTGAGGCTGTAATTGCTGCCAAAGGTGCATCAACAAAGTATTGAGCAAAAGGTGTGAATAGTTATGTATGTTGGATTTCTTAGTTTTTTATTTTTAATAAATTTGCAAAAAAACAAATTGAAACAAAAACTTTTTTCATGTTGTCATTGTGGGGTGTTGTGAGTAGAATTTTGAGGGGAAAATGAATTTACTCCATTTTGGAATAAGGCTGTAATACGAGGTCTATTAGATAATAAACCGACCCTTTATTTTTTTTAACTATATAGATTTGAATGACGTGTGATTACGCCAATCATGCTTGAACCCTCGTGCGCATGCGTGTTTTTTCACGCGTGTCGGTGACATCATTTCCCTGTGGGCAAGCCTTGAGTGAGATGTGGTCCCGCCCTCTCGGCTGAATTCCTTTGTTTCACACGCTGCTCGAGACGGCGCGCGTTGCTTTATCAAAATTTTTTCTGGACCTGTGAGGAATATCCGAGTGGACACTATTCAAGAAATTAAGCTGGTTTTCGGTGAAAAGTTTAACGGCTGATGAGAGATTATGGGGTGTGTCTGTCGGTGTAAGGACTTCCCACAGAGCGGGACGTCGTGCAGCGCTTCCAGGCGCCGTCATCAGCCTGTTTCGACCTGAAAACATCCTAATTTAAGGCTTAATTCACCCAGGACGTCGTGAGAGAACAGAGAAGATTCAGAAGAGGCCGGCTTGAGGACTTTATGCGGACATTCCACTGTTTAAGGACATTTTTTAATGAAAGACGTGCGCGCAAATTCACCGAGTCGTTTCCGTGACGACTCAGCAAATCTGTGTGCGCCGCGACAGGAAAAACACCCCCGTGTTGAAAACCATTTGTAAAATTCAGGCGGCTTTTGATGGCTTTCAACAAGTGAGTAACTGAGAAATTGTTTAACAGCTTGGGCATGTTCCAACTTGCCCGTTAAGGTTTCCAACGGAGGTGTTTTTCCTGTCGCGACCCACCGCGGTCGGGTCCGACCCGACATGCGACTCTGCCTGCACGTTCTTTCATTACAAAATGTCTGTTAACAATGGAATGTGTTGTGGGCTGGGGTGTTTGACTGGCTTTGTTTTTGTTTTCTGTTTCTCCCTCCAGGTGGTATGCGTTCAGGACTGAGTGGCTGACGTGTGGCTGAGTATTAGGACCTCACCCTGAACACTTGAGGCTTGTTATCACGTGCAGGTCATCAGGACTCACAGCTGTGGTGTATCTGTCTTGATCATAGCTTGCTGCACTTAAACCTTGAATGCACAGTGTGTGATTGCCAGAGACTCGACCTTGTGAGCAGACGTGTGAGATTGACGTCAGGAGAACAATCTCACCATTACGGATGCAGAGACCACTCCAGGTTTGATGCCACAGTCTGTGAAGGAGGATTGGGTAAGGTCTCACGCTCTTCAGCACACTTCCTGAGGTAATTTGGTTTTGGTGACTTTCATGAAGTAATGACAGTGGATTTGGTGTCCCTCACACCTTGTTATATTGAGCTGTTACGCTATGCTAATCACCTAATCAGCTTCTGCTGCAGTGGAGATTTGAACTGAGTTGTTCCGTGCCTGCAGGGTGAGAAGCTGAGTTATATTAAAGCCAGGAAGTGTTTGCTGATTGTGTGCACCTTTGAGCTGTGTCTCTCTGTGTGGAGAGTGTTGGACTCACCTCATGATTTCTTCCTTCGCAGACTCGGATTGTCGCAGCCGCCTGGGTGGTGTCACCGGGGTCCCTGGGTCCGAACTGCTGTGGCTCCGGACCGTTTGCACTGCTGAGAGCGCGCCGTGTTTCCACCTCACCAGACCGTGGACTTTTGGGTTGTTTATCACTCCACTCACTATTATGTTTATTAAATTCTGTTACCTTTTGAACCGTGCTCTGCTTATTTTATGCTGGGTCCTGTCAAACGCTGGGTCGGTGCTCCGACCGCGTCCGACACATAACAGTAGTCTCTGGCCATTTAACAATGGACCAGCGGAAGCAGAGACGGTATTTTTGCCGGGAAGGCGGCAGCAGACGTTGGAAGTTATCCGGGATCAGTTGCAGGTGCTCTCCGCCCAGGTTGTGCGTGTCAGTGAACCTAAAATTGAATGATAGTTTGAACTCTCTTGCAGCCGTGTTCCTGTGGTGTTGTCTTATCTATGGGATCGGCGTAAAGTGTGATCAGCGACGGCTTCGCTTCACACTCCAACCAGATAAGAGGTTAGACAGGAGCTGCATGAGTGTGTGATTGGAGGGTGAACGCGCACGGTGGAGTTCTGCAGCACGGGTCGCTCTGCGTCCTGCTGTTACAGTTGTAGCCCCGTCTCCCCGGGTGAAGATAGCTACTACGTCTGTTGTATCAGCTCCGGACTTATTAGTTAAATCACACTTTAGCTGTATGCTACACGTAGCTGCTCACAATTAAAGCAGCGTGTGTTGAGTTTACTCAGTTGCCACAGGGCTTTTTATTTTTAGCACTCTGGCTCCCCCTGCTGGTGACTGAGCCACATTACCGTCACAAATTACCGTCAGGGGTGTTTATTTTTTGTTAATTCCCTGTTCCACCTCCAGCTTCAGCGCGCCTTTGAGCTGTACGCCATTGGCGTAGCTGAGGTTTGGGGCAGTGGAATATACCCGCAGCTGGTGGCTGGTTTAAAAGTCACAGGGGTGGCGCCGTTTTGTGCCATATGCCATTACCGCTGTTCCACTCCTCCCGTTTGACTTTTGGGGTATAGTCATGGTAGGTGACACTGGACATACTTCCAGTTTCCCCTGCACTGAGGGGGTGGGGTTGGGGTTGTTGTTTTGTTTGTTTGTTTTTTTTCCCCCAGTTTCCACCCTCAGGGTGTGACTGTGGTGTCCTCTGGGGGGGAAATGACTGTGGGACCATCTAGCCGTAGACAGCCGGGGCTGGGTCTGTTGTTAGTCATGGGGGGGTGTCTCCTGGGGCTTGATGGAACGGTCCTCTGGGAGGCACTGGGAGCCCCCGTGGGTGACTTTGGATCCCAGAGGGACCTCGGCTGTGGTTATTACTCCTGGAGCTGGCAGGATGTCCTCTGGGGGGTGTTGGTCCCTACATGTCATCCGGGGGGGTTAGATTTTTTTTTTTTGCAAGCTTAAGTTTGGGTTGTGTTTTTTCTTTTCTCCTCTTCCCGGGGTTTGATGGGACGGTCCTCTGGGGAGGGGTTGGTATGGTTGTTTGTGTTTTTCCTTTTTTTTTTCTTTCCTCCCAGTTTGCACCCTGGGGTTTGGTTGTGGCATTCCCTGGGGGGGTTATTGGGGTTTTTTTTCTTTTTGTTTTATGACTAAGCAGACTCTGAACATGGTCGAAAGAAGGCTGAATGCACAGGTTTAAGAACTCCTGGCCAAATCTGTGCAAAGTGTATGACAGAAGCAAGAGTTGACAGAAACGAATGCAAAGATGCAGTCAGAGGTGGAGACTCTAACAGGTTTGCTAAATGAAACAGAAGGCAAGACCATCAAATTCAACAAAAGATATCTCTGCACTGGAGTGTCAGCTGCAGGATACCCCGGAGCTGCTCCAAGAGGAAATCCATTAGACACCTTCCTTCTCCATCCGCCTAGGGTAGATGGAGGATGACGGGTATATTTTGCGGGAGAAGCTGAAAGAAGCGAACGAGAGCAAGAAGACTGTAGAGAAGTACGTCTTTGCTCTCTAGACTCAGCTGGCTGAAAGAAAGACAAAGGCAGGATAGAACACCTTGTCAGTAGAGGGGGCTGAAGAGGGCCTCAAAGGAGTCCAATGGGAATTTGGACGGTGTTCAGCGGCAGCTGGAATCGAAAAGTTCAGCCTATAGACAAACTGGATAAGATAGAGATCCGTTTGCAGCAGGAGAAATGGATGACCTCTTGGTAGACCAGGACCACCTTCGGCAGATCGTCTCCAATCTGGAGAGGAAGCAAAAAAAGTCTGACCAGATGTGGGCCAAAGAGAAACGTATTGCTACTCTATATGCAGAGGAGTATGATCGTGCCGAAGCGGAGGCCAGGGAGAAGGAGACAAAAGTGTTGACCCTGGCAAGAGAGTTAAAGACTCTTACAGACCTGAAAGATGAACTTGACCGATTTAATAAAGTGCTCAAGACCGAGACGGATGACTTCGGAAAGAGTTCATAGTTTGGAGAGGTCCAAGCGTGCCATGGAGCAGCGACTGGAGGAGATGAAGATTCAGCTGGAGGATGTATATAGGTAATGTTTCCAGGCCCACTCTGCCAAGAAGAAACGGGAGCTGGATCTGGGAGGGCTTGAAGGCCATCTTGAAGATGCTACTGAAAATCACGATAATGTCTTATAGCACTTGAAGAAACTGCAGGCCCGAATGAAAGACCAGATGAGAGGACTGGAAGAGCTGTGAATGTTCGGGGATGAAGCAGTTAATGATGCTAAAGACAGTGATAAGAAGCTTAAAGCCATGGAGGGAGACATGTTACACATGCAGGAGGAGCTGTCTACTGCAGACCGGCTCAGGGAGTGAAAGGATGAGCTCCAAGATGAGATCTATAGACTCAACACAGAGTTCCCTGTTGGCAGAGAAGAGGCGGCTGGAAGCTCGTATCATCCAGCTGAAGGAAAAACTAGAAGAGGAGAAGCTCAACATTGAGAGGGTCAATGACCACATGATGAAATTCACATGAGGTTGAGCAGCTGACGACGGAGCTGTCTTCAGAGCGCAGTAACGCTAGGCTCTTGGAGACAGGCTTTCTCAGCTGGATCGTCAGCACACGGAGCTGAGACTGAAGCTGCAGGAGGTGTTTTTTGCTCCCAGCCAACATTCCAGCCATGGTCCCTGGAGGGGGGTGTTTTTCCTGGCCCAGGTTCGTGTGGTCACCGGGAGGCTTCCCGTGAGGGTGGGGTACTGTTGTGGGCTGGGGTGTTTGGCTGGCTTTGTTTTTGTTTTCTGTTTCTCCCTCCAGGTGGTATGCGTTCAGGACTGAGTGGCTGACGTGTGGCTGAATATTAGGACCTCACCCTGAACACCTGAGGCTTGTTATCACGTGCAGGCCATCAGGACTCACAGAATGTCCGAATAAACTCCTCATGCCGACTTCTTCTGAAAATTCTCTGTTCTCTGACGACTTACTGGGTCAACAGAGCCTGAAATGTGGAAGGTTTCAGCTTGAAACGGTGAGACGCTGCCGCCTCGAAGCGCAGATCGCCGTCAGGCACCGTGGGCCGTCCTTACGGCGACACTACCAGACCAAAATCTCTCATCAGCCATTAAAATTTTTACAGAAAACCAGCTGAATTTATCGAATTGTGTCCACTCAGTTGTGCCTTACAGTTTTGAAAAAATTTTGATCAAACAAAGCAGCAGTCTCTGAGCCATTCATAAACAATGAAAAAACGACGAGAGGGTGGACGACTCCTCACTCAAAGACTGCCCACAGGGGAATGACGTAACCGACAGGCGTGAAAAAACTCTTGCATGCCCATGAGGGTTCAAGCATGTCTGATGTAATCACACGTGATTCAAATCCATATGGTTTTTGAAAAAAATAATATGGTCGGATACTTTTCTAATAGACCTCGTATAAGAAAATGTGGAAAAAGTGAAGTGCTGTGAATACTTTCTGGATGCACCGTATATTAATGACTTTTGTAAAGTATACAAATCATTAAAACTGACATGACGGTAAAACTCGCCTAAACTGTCATCGTATGAAATGTATGAACCGGATACTCGCACTCACCAGAGAAAAGTAAAAGTCCCAATGCTTTTGTAAGGTTTTCTGCGTAATAAAACCCATATATACCGGATTTTGTAGAACGACTTTACTCATATAGGACAAAATGTCCCACCCCATTGCAATGTATCCCATTAAAAACCCTTTGCATATACTGGACAGAGCAGTCTGGATGTGCCCAGTAACAGAGGTATGAAATGAAGTTCAGCACTGACACTAGCCGATTCAAGGAAAGTGGGTAATGTATTTTGCTGATTAAAAGACCGGCCATTTATTTTTTTCAAACCATGCTCCTGTAATATGGTGTTAAGTTTCACACATATCCCTGGGTGTGGTGAACCAATCCACTTTAGATCAGAGCCCTCTCTGTAGCCTGATGAGCACCTGCTGAATGATGGACACTGTAAAAGGCAGTGATTTGTCACTTTTATATTTTCCTCTCCTGTCATATTTTAAAAGTTGTTGCAGTGCGCACATGATTACATTTTGATTATGGATCAAATATGTTCAGAAGAAAATTCCACAAATATGGCCAACTTCACAACATGGAGTCGGAAATAGATACTCAAATCACCTGAAGCCAGAGGATACGCACCAATTAGCTAAACTGCAGGATTGTCTTACAGACATAAAGACATGGATGACCTCTAATTTCCTGCTTTTAAACTCAGATAAAACTGAAGTTATTGTACTTGGCCCCACAAATCTTAGAAGCATGGTGTCTAACCAGATCGTTACTCTGGATGGCATTTCCCTGATCTCTAGTAATACTGTGAGAAATCTTGGAGTTATTTTTGATCAGGATATGTCATTCAAAGCGCATATTAAACAAATATGTAGGACTGCCTTTTTGCATTTACGCAATATCTCTAAAATCAGAAAGGTCTTGTCTCAGAGTGATGCTGAAAAACTAATTCATGCATTTGTTTCCTCTAGGCTGGACTATTGTAATTCATTATTATCAGGTTGTCCTAAAAGTTCCCTAAAAGCCTTCAGTTGGTTCAGAATGCTGCAGCTAGAGTACTGACGGGGACTAGCAGGAGAGAGCATATCTCACCCGTGTTGGCCTCCCTTCATTGGCTTCCTGTTAATGCTAGAATAGAATTTAAAATTCTTCTTCTTACTTATAAGGTTTTGAATAATCAGGTCCCATCTTATCTTAGGGACCTCGTAGTACCATATTACCCCATTAGAGCGCTTCGCTCTCAGACTGCGGGCTTACTTGTAGTTCCTAGGGTTTGTAAGAGTAGAATGGGAGGCAGAGCCTTCAGCTTTCAGGCTCCTCTCCTGTGGAACCAGCTCCCAATTCAGATCAGGGAGACAGATACCCTCTCTACTTTTAAGATTAGGCTTAAAACTTTCCTTTTCGCTAAGGCTTATAGTTAGGGCTGGATCGGGTGACCCTGGACCATCCCTTGGTTATGTTGCTTTAGACGTAGACTGTGTTTCATAATTATTGTATGGCCTTGCCTTGCAATGTGGAGCGCCTTGGGGCAACTGTTTGTTGTGATTTGGCGCTATACAAGAAAAAAGTTGATTGATTGATTGATTTGAAGTTTTGACCCGGTGTCGCTGACCAAACGGTCCCCACTAAAATCACTCCACCCTGCCTTCAATATACATGTCATTTCTGTGCGTCTGCCTCGATTCACTGATTATCACCTTGTTTCTGCTTAAAACTACACTCCAGTCATCATCTATCTCAGTGACAGATATCCGAAGCTTTTGTACAACAATCATTTCCACATAAATTCAGCGTTATTTCATAATAAAACACGGAGGAAGCGATCAGAGCGCAACAGCCAGACGAGCTGCTGCTGTGTTCACTGAGCCTCTGTGATTTCAAAGCATCAGTAGCAACTCACCAATTATCATCTTGTTTCTGCTTAGAACGGCCTTGCTTCTGCTTATAACTGACTTTAGAATGACTTTAGGGTTTACTTTTTTAATCTGATAGTTAATAATAACATTATTCTTTTTATATGAAATATGTGGTTATTTGAAAGTGTTTATTTTTGCCGTTTAGTTCCTATTTGGCCACCAGGTGGCAACCTACAGCCAAAGTGGCTTGCCACATTGCACTCAAACTTACAGAGGCCCCTTTACCCTGTTATGGGAGCAAATTCTGCAAGTTTCAAGAAAATCGGCAGAAGTTGCCAATTTACCATATTTGGCCTCTTCGGGAAGTAGTCCAACAAAAACAGTGCCAAAAGGGTCAATACCAAAACCAGCCACAAAACTCTCTTTACCAATGAAACTAGAGATGCTGAGTGACAATATGAGTCATATTTCATCCCTTTTGACTTAGGACCCATGGAGAAATCACTGAGAAAAAGTGGTAATTTTGCATTTTGGTGGAAAAAAGCGCCCCCTATACTACAAAGTCAGCTGCCAAAATTTTCATCCAATCAATGTAAGAGGTCCTAATCTGTCATTACATGCATAAAAGACCTTGGCTGACGAAGGGGGCAGGCCACACCGCCCCTGTGAAAATGTTCACAGTTACAAAAACACAGCGATTTGCAGCACCACCTGTGGGCTGCGCACTGAGTCAGCTGCCAGAATTTTCATTTTTGGAGAGTCCATACCTGATAGACTAACACAAATGAAAATCAGTTTGGTTCACTCAGGGCGCACAAAAATATGAGCATTCAAAAACCTAAATTTTGTGATTTGCCAATTTGGCTCATTTTGACCCCAGATTTCCAGGACCCCCTAAAAAAAGCGGACCCTCTCAAGGATATAAAATGTGATTTTTGTTCATTTCTAACATATATCTACCCATAAAAAATTGGAACAAATCTGAAGGGATCATAATGGCTCTTAATGTCTTTACATGTTCAAAATAAAGATTTCATTCATTCATTCAAACACAAACATTTCTCAAATGCAACTGCACAATCTGACTGCCACTCAGAATTTGGAGGACCAGTATAAAGTACTTTCTCTGATCTCCTGTGTTTGTGAACTTACTTAGCCTCCGTCTTTCCAGTTTTCCAAAGGCTCCTCTTCCTGTCAGCTCTTCCAATGTAGTTTAATACGTCAATGGCTGAAGACCAGGATGAAAAAAATAACTGTCAAATGGCATCTTAAACTGCATTTTATGCATAAAGATTTTGGTTCAATTTGTAGTTTTAAATTTTTTGAAAATGTCGAGAGATTTCCCAGTGAACCTTGTTTGTTATCCTTTTTGTCAACCAGAAGCTGATTCAAGCGTTCCTTCAGTTTGTTAAATTCTCTCTCCTTCCTTTTCATCTCATGAATGTACTGGATAGCCCGGCTTGCAATTATGTTATGAAGCTTTTGCACCTGGTGAGGGTGAAAGAAGCCACAGAAATAGTATTCATTTTACTGTACTTATATCACATAGGAAAATCTACTCTGCCCAATGTAGTAATTTTAAAAAATTACCTCTTCTTTTTCATTTTTCAAGTAAGCCTGCAAGCTTTTCACTTTCACCTGGAGCTGGCGTTCTCTCTCTTGTAGTGCTGTGTTTTCCCTTTTACAGTTTTCAAGCTGATCCTGAGGCACAGGGGTAAAACAGTAAAGAGAAGATCATTTATTCTGATTAAACTTATAATGATGATTATATATTGCACACAATCTTCTTCAGCAGTCCACCATTTTCGATTATGACTGTTATGTAGGGAAGGTCCCCTTACATAACGCCTTGCATGGTAATTAAGGCAAGTGGTGCTCACAATAATACAGGGATATTCTATTAATATCAGAAGTCAAACCAAAACTTAGTAAGATATTACTGAAAGTAATCTTTATTCATATTCATCAAGTAATACGTTACTGAAGCAATTTTCAAGATTTCAAGATTGTCTGGAGAATGGTAGCAGAACATTCTCAGGGTTCTCCCCAGAAATTTTTAGTATAGCGGTGCTGTTGGCAATTATCACCCAAGGCGGTGCGTGTTGCGAGTCATTTTGACTGGTTTTCGATGTATTGAAAGCAAGAATAATAGACAAAAAAATTACACGTTTGTTGTAATATCAAAGTTCTTTTTTTGCATTTTTCTGTCTAAGTTAAGAAAATAATGTTGAAAAGTTTTAAAAACACATTAAAATTTGATGGACATAGCATTTGGTCTCTTCTTCAAAAACAACACACTGCACTTTTAATCCAGTAAGACAGGCGGAGTTTTTCTCTCATGTTGACAGTTTGGGGGGGGTTTCAACATTGTTGAGTGGGATTGCATACTTTTTAAAAACAATATAAACCCCTAATTGTCTTGTTTGAACAAGAGCTAAATCCGGACTGATTTGATTATCAAATCAGAATCAGAATCCAATTTATTGCCAAGTAAGTTCTCACATACAAGTAATTTGATCTGGGGTCATTGGTGCATAAACAACAATAAGAAAAAAAAAGAAAAAAATTCTGTAAGAAGTAACAGGAAGAAGTAAACAAGAAAATCTGCTCTTTTAATGATGAAACCCTGGATGAAAAACTTTCTGAATCAGTTCTTCACACTTTACTGTTTCACTGAGGCTGTGTGGTGAAGATAATCGTTGATTAAAATTGCTTCGCTGCTTTTTTTTACAGCATGTAGCGTTTGCTGTTCACACTTTTTCCTCCTCCCTCTCACGCTGGCTAGGCAGGCAGAAGGAGCTGTTTTTATTGGAAGACTTTGACAGAGTTTTTTTTGTTTTTTTTCAATGTGAGACACTGTCCTCTCTCACTCTGAGCTGCAGCCCTGTTCTGCTCGGCTCTCTGTCAGTGGGGAAGGGGCGAGCAGGCAGTTCAGCACAGACAACCTGGCTGGATTAGAAAACTACCTGAGAACAGGGCACAGTATAACGGCGCTGTGATAACACTGTAATGGCGCAGGGTCCGTTGTTCCATTGTCTGGGGAGAACCCTGATTCTTATCAAACCCCTGCATCCACAAAAATACAAGGACAACTGTGAAGTGATCACTATTGGGTGTGACCACCCTCACATCATTCGCAGCCTGACACCTCCTTCTCATACTGTTTATGAGTCTAATGATCCAATCCTGTGGAAGGTATGACCACTCCTGTTGCAGCACCATCTGGAGTAATTTCTTGCACACTGTTTGGAAACTGAAGATATTCACAGACTCTCTTCAGCTGATCCAACATGTGTTCAGTGGAATAGAGGTCTGGGGAATGTGCAGGCCACTCCAAATGAGAAGCTCCAGCTTCAGCTGGCAGTCAGTGATGGCGTGGGCTACGTGAGGTCTGACATTGTCATCTATGAACTGGAAATGTGGGTGATGGCGGTGATGTAGAGGCACTATAATGGGGTTTAATAATGGTGTCCAGGTAACCTGCTCATTCATGATGATCAGGTCAGTTTTGTAGTCAGTTGACACACCTGCCTAAATCATTACACCACCACCACCATGTTGTTGAAGTTCTTGGACACTGACATCAGCATAATATTGAGCACTGTGCCTCCAAACACGCTGCAGACTGTCTGACTGAAACAAATTGACTTTGCTCTCATCATTGAAAAGCACAAATGACCACTGGCAACGTGTCCACTTGACACACTGCCTTGGCCATTACACTCATTCTCTTCAATATCTGGTGGACAAGGGTTCAGCTCGTATGGACATCTGGCATTCAACCCACAATGGTGAAGGCAGTTTCGTATTGCCTGTCTGGACACTCTCAGTCGCCTGGCCTTCTTGAAATGCAAGTGAAATTGTGTGGCAATGGCATTCTTGGTGGGTTGTTACACGGTGCTGCCATCTCCTCTGGCTTTCCTGGATAGTCCCAGTTTGCCTGGAGTGTGTGAAGAGCCAAGAGATAACATTTTGGCTCATTCCAGGTTCTGCAGTGACCTATACTTGGCTACTCCCTGCTATCAGTCTAGCAATTGCTAGGTGGTGCTGCTCCACATTAAGTTGCCTTCTGTTTGGCATCTGTTCACAGTTGGGGAGTACGTCACAGCACACTGTAAAACTCAATGAGTTAGTTGAACTCAAATCATTTGAGGAAAACGATTGCCTTAAAATAAATAAAATAATTTTCAAAAATTTAATTGTTAAAGTTTAAGTAACTTAACAATTTATAGTTAATTAAACTTATGTAAATCTAATGTTTTTCAATAAAAAAGTGACAAATAAATTTCTGCCTAAAAAATTTGCATTACATTTTGGATTAGATTTTTTTTGGTTTACTTGTTGACTCTGTGTTGTGCTGTTATGACTCCACCCATTCGCTCCCCTCGGGATGCGAACTCACAATCTCCGGCATGGAAGTTGGACTCTCTAACCAGAAGGCTAAAACCCAGGGCACTGGCCTTGCGACCAGAGAATTCTTTTGAGCTTTTGGGAGTGAGATTTACTAACTACATATGCACAGCAACACCTGCTGGCCTCCATTACATAAACTCAATTAAAATGAGTGAATGGAATGAACTGGAAATACATCACCAACACTTAAATGCCCCAAAACTTTAAATGCACTTAAAGGAACTGAGTTATTATGATAATTCATTTTTGAGTTAGAAGAATTAATGGAAATGAGTGACTATAACTTTTTTCAAAGTTTGAGTTACATTAACTTAATTATTGTATTAAAATAGACTGTTCGTTTAACAGTGCAACAAACTGTTTCTGACACAGATAAGGTTTCATTGTCACTTTTATAGTAAAATTCTAATCCCTGAGAAATACTCAATAATCTTTGTACACAACTTTAGGCATTACTCAAAAGCAAAAAGTAACATACATTAAAGGTTGACTGATTCTGAGAGAACCATAAATAAAATATACCCCACAGTAAGATTTAGAGTGTCTCATACACTTGTAGGAAAAATGCACCACCATCCCAATATCTCTATATCCCCTTAACGTCTATTGTCGCATATATGCTACAATATTTGACTCAAATATGCAACATACCAAATTGACCAGTATGCCTGTTGTCGCAAATTTGCAACATACCATTATTATTATTATAACATTATAACATAAATTATTACCAAAATACCAAAATTACTATTTATTTTTTTGTGCAAAAGTGTAATTAATAATCTCAACATTATTTACCATCTACTTAAAGGCAAAAACACACATAAAACATTTTTTTATATACAGCTATATAAATTCAGGCGTTAAGGGGATATTATTGTGACCAGTGTATTAGCAATGGATGTTCACGCACCAAGAGAAATATGGAAAAACAAGATTAATTTTTAATAAATATCTGCTGCAACATCAAGTGATTGATTCCCATAAATAAAAAAGGAAGAATCAGTGTGCTTTGATTTATGATTGTGTCATCTTTATTTGAGTACATCTAAGAAAAACTGTACACCTGCATATTCTAAAATCTATAGTATCTGAATGTTTCATTTGAGCACAAAAAATTGTAAGATAGCAGGGTCGTATATAGGAATGTGAAGGGGGGGGTTCAAATCCTTGAGTTGGGAGTCCAGTGGGCCGCAGGGCCCCTGGAGGGGTCTAGGGGCAACGCCCTCGTGGGGGGCTCAGGGGGGCGAAGCCCCCCGAAGCAGAAGCTTCTTGAGGATTTCGAGGGGTAAAAAGCTACATAAATTTCATTTGAAACCCAAAATGTATCATTTTAGGAAATACAGATTTATATACAAATAGTCCTTGCTTGGGATTGGATCAATTACCATAAGAACCACCCAGGAAGAACCAAGATAACATTAATGCAAACTTTATACCTGCCTGTCGGTTGCGAATGACGCAACCGACAGGCGTGAAAATATCAGAGGAGGATATCAGAGGAGGATAGGGACCAGGGAGCAAAAATTCTCAACCCCCATGGGAAAAGTGTATCTAGCAGTTTCCCCTTTCATCACTTAAGGGATTACTCTGGCAGAGGAAATTGAAACTTGAGGGTGTGTGATAATAGCTGTGTAACAGTTAGTGCTTGTTGCTTATTATCAATGAAAAGAAAATACATAACGTTGATATCCATATCAGAAAAAAATCAGCAGGAAAAAATCAGCATTATTCTCGGGGGGTCGGTTGAACCCCTGAACCCCCTCTATATACGGGCATGAGATAGTTACTGTACCTTTAACCGAGTGGTGGTGAGTTGCAGGAAGTCCATGTTGCTGTTCAACTTATGCTGCTCCACTTCCATGCTTTCCAGAGTCCGCAGGCCCCTGCGGTGCAGCTGAATCAGGTCATACATACTATTCAGCACAGACACAACATTGAGCTCTGAGCTCCTGGCCGACTCCATCAAAACCGGTGGGAGGCCAAAAGATGAGACCTCCTACAAAATGGAAAAAGAAAGCCTTTATGAAAAGAAAATGTTTCTATAAGTCATTAACATATTCCTGCATGTATTCTATGTATTATTGAAAAGTAAAAGAAAACTCAATATTTTTCCTTTTTATTTAGCAGTATTGCAGACTGATAAATTATGGGAAAGACATGCAGTAAAATCCAACTTTGATGGATTACATACTGTTGGTCCAATGGTTATACTGTAGTATGACACAGTTTAATTTTCTGTGACGATCATATAGCTTTAAAACTGAATCATTTTGCAGGAACTGACCCATAGTTTGCAAGAATCTCAGAGGGAGTAATTCACTATTTATATATTAAAAGTCAAGTGGCCTCAGTGTGTGTATGACTTCGATCATGGAGAAACTGGGGAGAGCTGACATTTGCTGTTTGGTATGTTTACGTATGTTATTTTGGGTCAAGGATGAACGTTGTGAAAACATAGAGTTGTTAGGGCTAGGATTTAAAGCGAAATGTCCTCACGTCAAGCAACCCAGTCCAGTCGAAGATTCAAGCTTCTCTACTAGGGAAACCACCTGGACAACTGAGAGCCTTCACAGAAACATTGTTAAGACAAATATTTTTGGAGAAATTAGGGATATTAAGTAACAACAGTGAACAATGGATGCTGATTTTTTTTTTTTCAATTTCAATTTATTTTCATTTATATCATGCCAAATCACAACAGAGTTGCCTCAAGGTGCTTCACACAAGTAAGGTCTAACCTTACTAATCCTCAGAGCAACAGAAGATTATTAAATTCTGGACTCACACCATTCCACCAGGGGGCGGTAAATCATCTATATATAAAAAGCCAAGTGGCCTCTGTGGATGTGTTTGTAACTTCCGTCACTGAGAGACTGGGGAGAACTGACTTTTGCTGTTTGGTGTGTTTATGTATTTTGGGTCAAGGATGAACACTGTGAAAAAAAAGAGTTGTGGGAATAATATTTTTGGAGAAATTGGGGATATTAGGTAACAACAGTGAACAATGGACATTGATATCACCATTAATCAGTCCCTGGTAACCAGACAAGATCTGAACAAAGGAAATATCTCAACCTTGCCAGTTGTAAAACATGACATCAACTAAGTGTGCCAAATAATAAACACAATTATTCACAAAGCCTTTTAATTTCCTGCACTTTCAGTTAAAATCATTATAGAAACATTGCATAATTCATTACCATTCTTGAAAAATGTCAGCTACCTATTTTATAAACACTACCCCATCTAGAGCCCATGGATCCCCACGGGCAATGCACTAATTTAATATTAACCCCATTTGTTGTCTTTGTTGATTCATGTATTGGGCTATAAACCTGCAAAGGGATAAGGTTTCTTTCTTTAACATACTATTTTGTTTAATAAACAAAATTTTGTGTAACTGCGACAGACTGGTGTCCTGCCCAGGGTGTACCCTGCCTTGCCCTATGACTGCTGGGATAGGCTCCAACCCCCCCACGACCCTTAATTGGAGTAAGCGGGTATAGAAAGTGGATGGTTGGAAACTGTAAAAAATAAGAACAGTGGTAAGTTGAGAAACACTTGTTTGTGTTTGTTCCAATACTCCTCCAAGGTTGAATGAGTTTTCACCAAACATGCTGTGTGAATGCAGGTTGACCCCAGAGTTGCCCTTTAGGGATTTGTTTTGTCAAAGGGTAAAGTCATGGGGCCAAAGGTCAAAAATTTGATTTGTTTGTTGTCCAGGGCAGCACGGTGGCTTAGTGGTTAGCACTGTTGCCTCACAGTAAGAAGGTCATGGGCTCAATTCCTGCCTGTGGCCTTTCTGTGTGGAGTTTGCATGTTCTCCCCGTGTTTGTGTGGGTTTCCTCCGGGTGCTCCGGTTTCCTCCCACATCCAAAGAGATGCGGGTTAGGTGGATTGGGATCTTTAAATTGTCCATAGGTATGCGAGTGGGTGTGAATGTTTTTTGTCTGTTTGTGGCCCTGTGACAGACTGGCGTCCTGTCGTGGGTGTGCCCCGCCTCGCCCTCTATGACTGCTGGGATAGGCTCCAGCCCCTCGCGACCCTTGATTGGACTAAGCGGTTGAAGATGAGTGTGTGTGTGTGAGTGTTTGTTGTCCACCTTCTCAGTTCATTTGGCCAATCTTCACTGAATGTGATATGTGGATAACAGTCAACCACAGTTTTTCACTCTGATTTGCATCAGTCTTGGCACACATATGGACCCCAATGATTGACCTTTGGCAAATTTGACCCAGCAAAATCAAATTTGCCAAAGATCAATCATCTGGATCATTGTTACTGGAGTCAAAGTCAAACGTTGCTGTTAAAAATTAATTTCGGCAAATAAATAATTACTTTTCATCCCAATTTGGACCAAAAGTGGCACACACTTGTGTAGATTCTAGAACTTCCCTGGCAAGGTCAACCAGAGGTCAATCATTTGAGTGAAGTACAAGGTCACTGGGGTCAAATGTCACATTAATATAACCATTACTTTCTTCATGCCAACAGGTAAATGTTAAATGGACTGCATTTATATAGCGCTTACCATTTGCTTTACCAGATGCTCAAAGTGCTTTACAATTATGCCTCACATTGACTCATTCACACAGACACCCTCACACACACATATGAGTATCTAGGGTTTTAGTTAGTTTGTTTTTAACAATCCTAAATTTAAAATTTGGTCTTTTCCTGGCAAACTAAAATCAAACAAACAAACAAACAAAAACCATCATGACATACATGCATTATGCAAGACTGGGGTGCTTAAAACGTTTGCACAGTACTGTATATATCACTCACTATATGTGCACAGTAAGTCTACCAACCTGATTAATATGTGAGAGACACTCGTGCACATTGTCTTCTGTGCAGAAGGCACTAAGCATATAAGAGTTTCTGTGCTGAAGCAGAGACGGCCGGCTGAACCGCCTCAAAGTGGACGCTCCACATTCAGCAGAACTACAAGAGACATCCTTAAATTCTGAGGAAAGAAAAGCACAAATACTGTACACCAGAGCATCATCTTATGACAGTTCTTTATATAAACTAATGTTCTTCAACACAGGTATGTAAAGACACTGAAAAATAAGTGTAAATTACTTCATATCATATCAAAATATTTGCCATTCTAAAAATAAATGTAACAGGAATTGAGGTTACTCCTGACACAAAAACTATAAATAGTATTCAACCACCATCTTTGACAAATTAAGCCATTCCTTACACATGAAGTCTGAAAGTAAACCGACGTTAGAATTATCATGAGACCGACACAGGGTTGTAAACTCACCCACAGAGGACTCACGCATCTTTGCAGTGCACCCTTTGTTGAATCATCCAACACACGTGCAGGACACAAAAAGCTCACTGAAAGATCCACCTACGCAGACTGCTCCTGAAATAGAGAGTCCGATTAGCAGCGCTCATTCAACGCCATGTGGGATAGAACAGCAGTACACCTCAGCAAAAAAACAAAAACAAAAAAACACTAGAATCAAGACGAAGTCAAGAAGATCAGTCAAGCAAATGTACTGTACTTACAGTCTGGATTCTTTAAAATTCTTGAATGAAATGTTCATTTTTGTGTAATATTTTAAAACATATGTCCTAACAATATATTAGATTTATAACAGACTATTATCGCTACTGCTACTATTAGTATGGACCATAGTCACAGCAGGTTGACTACTGAACAGGTTACTACTTGGAGCAGGAAAGCATCTTATCTCAAACCTCTTATCCTCAGAAGGACACACTAATCCCACACAGACCTTTTGGTGTGTCTGGGCTTTTGTTTGTGTGTTTGTTTTTTCCAGACATACAAAGAGTACCAAAGGTGCAGGAACAATGCCTCTGCTCGAGATGTTGTATATGCACATAAACATATTAATCAAATCTTCCAGTATCTTATAGTTATAAGCATTCAGGCCGGAGCAGGAATTGATAAGTGCACAAGCAGAAGAAGCTGAATCTAAAGCCTCATTATATCTTCAGAACAAGTGTTTTGTGAATTTGTGGTCTTCACGCATGTCAGTCTTAAAATGTTCACGGCTCACTGTTACAGCTTATGGTTTCAGTGATACTTAATCATTATGAGGAGACAGATGGCCAGCATGCACCTGCAAAGCTTAACAAGTCCAGACCCTGCTTAGACAAATGACTGAACACTTGACAAATTAATTAGTCAGACTTACAGTAGTGTTCAGAATAATAGTAGTGCTATGTGACTAAAAAGATTAATCCAGGTTTTGAGTATATTTCTTATTGTTACATGGGAAACAAGGTACCAGTAGATTCAGTAGATTCTCACAAATCCAACAAGACCAAGCATTCATGATATGCACACTCTTGGTTTGGAACCAAGATTGTAACCTCTTCTGCACATATTTTTAATTTAACAGAGGGACTTTGCGGGGGATTCTTGCAAATAAATTAGCTTCACACAGGCGTCTTCTAACTGTCACAGCACTTACAGGTAACTCCAGAATGTCTTTGATCATCCTGGAGCTGATCAATGGGTGAGCCTTTGCCATTCTGGTTATTCTTCTATCCATTTTGATGGTTGTTTCCGTTTTCTTCCACACGTCTCTGTTTTTTTTTTGTTTTTTTTGTCCATTTTAAAGCATTGGAGATCATTGTAGATGAACAGCCTATAATTTTTTGCACCTGCGTATAAGTTTTCCCATCTCCAATCAACTTTTTAATCAAACTATGCTGTTCTTCTGAACAATGTCTTGAACGTCCCATTTTGCTCAGGCTTTCAAGGAGAAAAGCATGTTCAACAGGTGCTGGCTTCATCCTTACATCGTGGACAACTGATTCACACCTGTTTGTTCCACAAAACTGACGAACTCACTGGCTGAATGCCACACTACTATTATTGTGAACACCTCCTTTTCTACTTTTTTTTACTAATAGCCCAATTTCATAGCCTTGAGAGTGTGCATATCATGAATGCTTGGTCTTGTTGGATTTGTGAGAATCTAGTGAATCTACTGGTATCTTGTTTCCCATGTAACAATAAGAAATATACTCAAAACCTGGATTAATCTTTTTAGTCACATAGCACTACTATTATTCTGAACACTACTGTATATATATATATATATATATATATATATATATATATATATATATATATATATATATATATATATATATATATATATATATATATATATATTATTTTTGAATTGGTTTGTATTCCTTCTGCTGCATGGAATATTTCATGGTACTGCTGAAAATTTAGTCAGTTAATGATCATTCAATTAAGACAAAGGTAATACTCTACTAATTATCATTAATGTCTCTTTATTAAAGAAAATACATACATTTAAGGAGTAACTGGTTCTCAAATACAAAGATGTGGTGATTTTATGCTTTAAGCAAATTATCCATCCATCCAATTTCTAATCTCACTCATTTCAGTTAAGGGTCATGAGGGGGCGTGACCCTACGTCAGTAGTGAGTGAGGGAGAGGTGGGGTACACCCTGGACAGACAGCCAGTCTGTCATAGAGCAGACACATATAGACAGACGAACGTATTCACACCTACCGTCAACTTAATGTTACCAAGTCACCTAATCTGCATTTTTTAGAAGTGGGAGGAAACTGAAGCAGATCAATTCAATCAATTCAATCAATTTTATTTATATAGCGCCAAATCACAACAAACAGTTGCCCCAAGGCTCTTATATTGTAAGGCAAGGCCATACAATAATTACGTAAAAACCCCAACGGTCAAAACGACCCCCTGTGAGCAAGCACTTGGCGACAGTGGGAAGGAAAAACTCCCTTTTAACAGGAAGAAACCTCCAGCAGAACCAGGCTCAGGGAGGGGCAGTCTTCTGCTGGGACTGGTTGGGGCTGAGGGAGAGAACCAGGAAAAAGACATGCTGTGGAGGGGAGCAGAGATCAATCACTAATGATTAAATGCAGAGTGGTGCATACAGAGCAAAAAGAGAAAGAAACACTCAGTGCATCATGGGAACCCCTCAGCAGTCTACGTCCATAGCAGCATAACTAAGGGATGGTTCAGGGTCACCTGATCCAGCCCTAACTATAAGCTTTAGCAAAAAGGAAAGTTTTAAGCCTAATCTTAAAAGTAGAGAGGGTGTCTTTCTCCCTGATCGGAATTGGGAGCTGGTTCCACAGAAGAGGAGCCTGAAAGCTGAAGGCTCTGCCTCCCATTCTACTCTTACAAACCCTAGGAACTACAAGTAAGCCTGCAGTCTGAGAGTGAAGCACTCTATTGGGGTGATATGGTACTATGAGGTCCCTAAGATAAGATGGGACCGGATTATTCAAAACCTTATAAGTAAGAAGAAGAATTTTAAATTCTATTCTAGAATTAACAGGAAGCCAATGAAGAGAGGCCAATATGGGTGAGATATGCTCTCTCCTTCTAGTCCCCGCTAGTACTCTAGCTGCAGCATTTTGAATTAACTGAAGGCTTTTCAGGGAACTTTTAGGACAACCTGATAATAATGAATTACAATAGTCCAGCCTAGAGGAAATAAATGCATGAATTAATTTTTCAGCATCACTCTGAGACAAGACCTTTCTAATTTTAGAGGTATTGCGTAAATGCAAAAAGCAGTCCTACATATTTGTTTAATATGCGCTTTGAATGACATATCCTGATCAAAAATGACTCCAAGATTTCTCACAGTATTACTAGAGGTCAGGGTAATGCCATCCAGAGTAAGGATCTGGTTAGACACCATGTTTCTAAGATTTGTGGGGCCAAGTACAATAACTTCAGTTTTATCTGAGTTTAAAAGCAGGAAATTAGAGGTCATCCATGTCTTTATGTCTGTAAGACAATCCTGCAGTTTAGCTAATTGGTGTGTGTCCTCTGGCTTCATGGATAGATAAAGCTGGGTATCATCTGCGTAACAATGAAAATTTAAGCAATGCCGTCTAATAATACTGCCTAAGGTAAGCATGTATAAAGTGAATAAAATTGGTCCTAGCACAGAACCTTGTGGAACTCCATAATTAACCTTAGTCCGTGAAGACGATTCCCCATTTACATGAATAAATTGTAATCTATTAGATAAATATGATTAAAACCACCGCAGCGCAGTGCCTTTAATACCTATGGCATGCTTTAATCTCTGTAATAAAATTTTATGGTCAACAGTATCAAAAGCAGCATTGAGGTCTAACAGAACAAGCACAGAGATCAGTCCACTGTCTGAGGCCATAAGAAGATCATTTGTAACCTTCACTAATGCTGTTTCTGTACTATGATGAATTCTAAAACCTGACTGAAACTCTTCAAATAGACCATTCCTCTGCAGATGATCAGTAAGCTGTTTTACAACTACCCTTTCAAGAATTTTTAAGAGAAAAGGAAGGTTGGAGATTGGCCTATAATTAGCTAAGATAGCTGGGTCAAGTGATGGCTTTTTAAGTAATGGTTTAATTACTGCCACCTTAAAAGCCTGTGGTACATAGCCAACTAATAAAGATAGATTGATCATATTTAAAATCGAAGCATTAAATAATGGTAGGGCTTCCTTGAGCAACCTGGTAGGAATGGGGTCTAATAGACATGTTGATGGTTTGGATGAAGTAACTAAAGAAAATAACTCAGACAGAACAATCTGAGAGAAAGAGTCTAACCAAATACCAGCATCACTGAAAGCAGCCAAAGATAATGATACGTCTTTGGGATGGTTATGAGTAATTTTTTCTCTAATAGTTAAAATTTTATTAGCAAAGAAAGTCATGAAGTCATTACTAGTTAAAGTTAAAGGAATACTCGGCTCAATAGAGCTCTGACTCTTTGTCAGCCTGGCTACAGTGCTGAAAAGAAACCTGGGGTTGTTCTTATTTTCTTCAATTAGTGATGAGTAGTAAGATGTCCTAGCTTTATGGAGGGCTTTTTTTTATAGAGCAACAGACTCTTTTTCCAGGCTAAGTGAAGATCTTCTAAATTAGTGAGACGCCATTTCCTCTCCAACTTATGGGTTATCTGCTTTAAGCTGCGAGTTTGTGAGTTATACCACGGAGTCAGGCACTTCTGATTTAAAGCTCTCTCTTTTTCAGAGGAGCTACAGCATCCAAAGTTGTCTTCAATGAGGATGTAAAACTATTGATGAGATACTCTATCTCACTTACAGAGTTTAGGTAGCTACTCTGCACTGTGTTGGTATATGGCATTAGAGAACATAAAGAAGGAATCATATCCTTAAACCTAGTTACAGCGCTTTCTGAAAGACTTCTAGTGTAATGAAACTTATTCCCCACTGCTGGGTAGTCCATCAGAGTAAATGTAAATGTTATTAAGAAATGATCAGACAGAAGGGAGTTTTCAGGGAATACTGTTAAGTCTTCAATTTCCATACCATAAGTCAGAACAAGATCTAAGATATGATTAAAGTGGTGGGTGGACTCATTTACATTTTGAGCAAAGCCAGTTGAGTCTAATAATAGATTAAATGCAGTGTTGAGGCTGTCATTCTCAGCATCTGCACATATTCATCCTGCTGTAACCAGGTTTCTGTAAGGCAGAATAAATCAATATGTTGATCAATTATTATATCATTTACTAACAGGGACGTAGAAGAGAGAGACCTAATGTTTAATAGACCACATTTAACTGTTTTAGTCTGTTGTGCAGTTGAAGGTGCTATATTATTTTTTCTTTTTGAATTTTTATGCTTAAATAGATTTTTGCTGGTTATTGGTGGTCTGGGAGCAGGCACCGTCTCTACGGGGATGGGGTAATGAGGGGATGGCAGGGGGAGAGAAGCTGCAGAGAGGTGTGTAAGACTACAACTCTGCTTCTTGGTCCCAACCCTGGATAGTCACAGTTTGGAGGATTTAAGAAAATTGGCAGAGAGCAAAACAAGGTGAACATGCAAATCAGAAAGGACCACGTCAGAAGAGAACCCAGCTGAGACCTTTTCATTTGAGGCAAGAGTGTTGCCCCAACCAAATTATGCTCATAGAGCACAAACCTCCACCAACACTAGTTTCCAATTCCACAAAAAATTTGCCTTGGAAAGAAAAAAAATTCAAGGTTAAAGTCCTGTTAGAAGTGACTTTTCATAAGCTAAATTAGACATGGTCAAATGTCAGGAGGATATATTTAGTTCAGGCACTTGAGTCAACTTTTTTTTTTTTTTTTTTGGTTGGGGTTGATAATAGGTAAATAATTATAACAGATCATTAAAACAGATAATTTTCACAGAACATTGGTTATCTTTGCTATGCACAATTTGCCATTACTTTTTGGCACTTGGTTTCCAACTGATTACTGGAAGATAGACAAACAGGGATAAAAATTGAACCTCCAATTTTGGTGGTGTAGTTAAATCCAAATGGGCTTTTTAATATTAAATCCCAGTGTCCACAAAATTCACATTCTGAATCAGATCCAGATCAAACTTTGTCAGGGGATAGTGTGTGCTAGTCTGCACGTGATTGGGACATGTTTGTTTGATATAATGTAAATTATACATTAAACTAGCATGTTGCCCATGGGGATCTACAGGCTCTAGACTGGGTAAAGTATATAAAATACTGTAGGTGAGATTTTTGTGGTAAGGGTGGGAATAAATTAAGCAGAGGTTGCCCTAGACTGCCACAATTTTTAGAAGAATTCAACCCTTTTATTTCATGTTAATTATGTAATTTTTTTTTATTTAAATTTACTGTCTTAATACATTCATTAATTGTTTAGGTTCTTGTTATCATATACACTATTGTTATTATTATTTTATTTCTACTATTTTGTCATTTGATTTTTAAATAGACCACAATGAAAATAAGCGTTTTCAATTTCTTGTGTCATCCATGTATTTTAAACATATTTATATTTATTATATTATGTACTTACATTGAACTTAAAATCGCTCACCACACTCATGCTTTTAATATAAAGGTGACTTACCGCCCCCTGCTGGAATGGCATGTGAGTCCAGAAAGTAGTTAGCAACATCCATTGTTCCGTTCTGGCAGCGTTCATCCTTGACCCAAAATACATAAGTATACCAAATGCCAAATGTCAGCTGTCCACAGTTTCTCTGTGATCAAAGTTGCACGCATGCACACGCGCACACACACACACACACACACACACACACACACACACACACACACACACACACACACACACACACACACACACACACACACAGCTGCTGTAAGCAGGTGGTTTTAATTTGACAAACAAAGACAGTGGCTGAAGACATTAAAACACAAACATGAATGTCGTATGAATGGGCACTGAACGACATTCGTGCAAAGTCGAGCTGTATTTAAAGCCATCGTACAACATTCATGTGGTACAACACAAAGTCGGGCACATTCGCGCAGCCAGCACAAATGTAGAGAACATGCACACCACTGTCAAGCTGCATTCGAACTGGGGAAAATTTAAAAGAAAGGGTAAAGGGCAGTTATATCGCAATCTGACTGCACTCGGAGCATTCTGATAAACGTTTGAGGGAACCTCGAAATGGATCAGGCACGCCAAATCCTGCAGGTGTGCTGTTGAGATGAGGTGCGTCGCACCTTAGCTCGACAGATAAGTCTGTTGAGATGAGGTTCCTCGCGTAACTGCATATGTGTGCACTGAAAAAATTACTTGACCAAGTTCGCTTATTTTGATGGGCAAGTGAATGTATAAATTGTTCGTCCGAACATAGTAATGTATAAAATCTACTCACTATAAAACGATAAGTATTTTTAACCTGGAGTTAGCTTATTTCAACAGGCAAAATATACATATACATACATTTATGCTCCTAAAGTAAGATATAGAAAATGTTTTACTTACTATGCTATAAATACACTGAATACAATTAATTAAAAAAAAACTTTGACGGAAAAAAACAAAAAAAAAAAAACTAAATGAGCATGCGTAGTTGCACGTCGAGCAAGTTACATCATCTCCACATGCACAGTAGCGCGACGCACCTCATCTTGACGGGACACTGGCACATCCCGATTGTGCCCCCTATGAGCTCCCCCCACCCGTGCATCCTGTTCAGGACGCGCAAAGGAAGTACAGTGGAACCTTAACATATGAGTTTAATTCGGTAAGTGTTCTTACCTTGCAAACAGACAAATGCACACACTGTAAACTTATAACCTAAACTTAAGCTGTAGATCCTTAGTTTCAAAAGAATTGTAGTTCCTTTGGCCAGTGTTGAACTCTTAATTGCATTTTTTGCTTCAGGATGGTGCAAATTGTCGATGTACTGCGGTCGTACTGTTTTGACAGTTTGATAACCTGCACACCACGCTCATGTTTTTCTATTATCTCCTGTTTCAGTTCAATAGACACTATTCTTTTCTTCTTTTCTCCACTTTTCTTTGCACTCACTTAGGACCCATGATGCCACACACAGAGAATAAGTGGGAATGTGATGCGGTCTCAGCTGATGCTGCTGTTCGTGCGCCAACTTGCGGTGGCGCCCCGAAAAGCAATTCATAATACACCTATCACAGTAACACAAATGAAGGACTACTGTCGCAACTGTATTACCAAGCCGTCACAGTATGAACAGAATAAATAGTCACCTTTGGAACGACTCCAGATGAATCCACTCGACCCATCAGGAGTCAGATGACAGATTTTAAGGGTGGTAATAAATTAAGCTAAGCTTGCATAATGATTTGGAATGGTATGTGAGTCCAGAATGTTTTCAGAACCTTAGGGTTAGGGTTTTAGAAGAGGAACTCAACCCTTTTATTTGTTAATTATGCCATTTTTAATGTTAATTTACTGTCTGAATATATTTTTAAATTGTTAGGTTCTTGTTATCATATACAGTGAGGCAAATAAGTATTTGATCCATTGTTGGTTTTGCAAGTTTTTCCACCTACAAAGAATGGAGAGGTTTGTCATTTTTATCATAAGTACTGTTATTGGGTTTCCCAGATTTTCACGGTTAATGTGTAGTTTGTGGGGAGCGAACTACACATTAGAAACACACGGGGTACTCCTTTTGGATCCACACAGGCTCATGTACTCTCAGGCGTTTTTGTTATTTTTGGTAGATTTCTTGGTTTTTGGGTATTTTTGTTTTTCTATTGTTTTTTTTATTGTTTCGCACTTCACTTTTGTCTTAGGTGACGTGACTTAAGGTCACCTCAACAGGGGGAGTTGTTGGGCAGTATGTATCATCATGGCTGTGTTCTCGGTCGATTTGATAACTTTATATCTCTATATTTATATGATGCATAGTGTTCTTTTGCTTACCACGCTACACAGACAAAACACAGTTTTACTTTTACACATATCGTTTATACACAGCGTGAGCAGTCACCACACTTGAATGTCAAATGCAACATTTTTCAACCAATTACATAACTTTACTGATCCACACTAAGGGCAACGGCCCGCCCACACAGGGTGTGGAGCTAAGGGGAAGCGGAAAAAGCAGGCAGAGCGCTGTGTGTTCAGCTTGCAAGCTGTTTTATCAATTTTCTGTTTAATGAAGGCATCTTTCAATACATCATCTAAAATAGAAGTCCGTTTCATGTCAGTTTTTGAGAATCTTCTGATTTCGCTCCCTACAAACTACACATTAAACCGGGAAAATCGGGGAAACCCCCAACAAACTGGTGCCGAAGCACTTCAACTGTGAGAAACAGAATCTAAAAAAAGAAAAAAAAAAAAATCAGAAAATCACATTGTATGATTTTTAAATAATTAATTTGCATTTTATTGCATGAAATAAGAATTTGATACAACAGACAAACAGACCTTAATATGTGGCACAGAAACCTTTGTTTGCAATTACAGAGGTCAGACCTTTCCTGTAGTTCTTCTCCAACTTTGCACACACTGCAGCAGGGATTTGGTCCACTCCTCCATACAGATCTTCTCCAGATCTTCCAGGTTTGGAGTTTCAGCTCACTCCAAAGATTTTCTATTGAGTTAAGGTCTGGAGACTGGCCAGGCCACTCCAGGACCTTGAAATGCTTCTTATGGAGCCACTCCTTAGTTGCCCTGGCTGTGTGTTTGGGGTCATTGTCATGCTGGAAGACCCAGCCATGACCCATCTTCAATGCTCTTACTGAGGGAAGGAGATTGTTTGCCAAAATCTCACAATACATGACCCCATCCATCCTCCCTTCAATACGATGCAGTCGTCCTGTCCCCTTTGCAGAAAAGCACCCCCATAAATGATGTTTCCACCTCCATGTGTCACGGTTGGGACAGTGTTCTTGGGGTTGTTCTCATCCTCCAAACATGGCAAGTGGCGTTGATTCCAAAAATCTCTATTTTGGTCTCATCTGATCACAGGAGCTTCTCCCATGCCTCCTCTGGATCATGCAGATGGTCACTGTTGAACTTCAATGGGCCTGGGCATGTGCTGGCTTGAGCAGGGGGACTTTGCATGCCCTGCAGGATTTTAAACCATGATGGTGTAGTGTATTAATGTAATCTTTGTGACTGTGGTACCAGCTCTCTTCGGGTCATTGACCAGGTCCTCCCATGTAGTTCTGGGCTGATTCCTGACCTTTCTCAGAATCATCCTTACCCCAAAAGACGAGATCATGCATGGAGCCCCAGACCGAGGAAAATTGACAGTCATCTTGTGTTTTTTCCATTTTCTAATAACTGCACCATCAGTTTTTGTCTTCTCACCAAGCTGCTTGCCTGTTGTCCTGTAGTCCATCCCAGCCTTGTGCAGGTCTACAGTTTTGTCCCTGGTGTCCTTAGACAACTCTTTGGTCTTGGCCATGGTGGACAGGTTGTCTTTTTTTTTCATTTGCCTTGAATTTCCTTCTACAAGAGTGCAGTGGGCCCCAGACCCGGGGTCTAAAGCTGCACCCTTAACATTACTGGCTTTGTATCCGAGGGCTCTCTTCAAGATGGTGACCTTTCCTCTCCTCAAATACTGCCTTCGATCTCCTGCCCCACTTCTCATGTTTGAGTAAGCAAAGCAGTGAGAGATCTTTTTCTTCTCCCCAATGGACCAATTTACAATGATGCAGTTTCACTGGATTCTTTTAGCCCTTTGATGGTGTTGTTGCTGGGGTCCAGGATCAGAACTATCTGGTGGGTGACACCACTGATCTGGTGGATGACCCAGCTGAGTGCTGCTAGAGAAGAGATGTCTCCCCACAGCACTGGGAGAAGTTGCACCATTTTCTTCATACGCCCTGGTGCCTAGGTGCTTTGTGGAGGTTTTAGCTGGGGTTTGTTTCTTTTGAAACATCCTTATACCAAGATCTCTCCTGGCAAACCCCTTCACAGTGGGACCGAGAACACTCGAGGCTCGTGTGGAGTGTGACTGAGTGTGTGGTCAGGTGTCTTTTATACAGGTAACGAGTTCAAACAGGTGCAGTTAATACAGGCAAAGAGTGCGAACAAGAGGGTTTCTTAAAGAAAAACTAAAAGGTATGTGAGAGCCAGAATTCTTGCTGGTTGGTAAGTGTTCAAATACTTATTTCATGCAATAAAATGCAAATTAATTATTTAAAAATCATACAATGTGATTTTCTGGATTTTGTTTTTAGATTCTGTCACAGTTGAAGTGTACCTACGATAAAAATTACAGACCTCTCCATTCTTTGTATAGGTGGGAAAACTTGCAAAATCGACAGTGTATCAAATACTTTTTTTGCCTCACTGTACACACAATTAGCATTAATCCTATTATTATTATTATTTTATTTATTATTTCTATTTTGTCATGTGATTTTTAAATGGACAATGGAAATATGTTTTCACTTTCTTGTGTCATTCATGTATTTTTAACATATTTACAATTATATTATTTAATTTATATAGCGCCTCAAGGCGCTTCACACAAATAAGGTCAAACCTTACCAACCCCCAGAGCAAGCACACAGGTGACTAGTAAGGAAAAAACTCCCTTTGATGATTTGATGAAGAAACCTCAAGCAGACCAGACTGAAATAAGTGTCTTTAGTCTGGACTTAAAAGTCTCTACACAATCTGACTGTTTTATTTATTATGTACTTACATTGAACTTATTAAATAAAATCACTCACCACACTCACGGTTTTAATATAAAGATGACTTACTGCCCCCTGCTGGAATGGCGTGTGAGTCCAGAAAGTAGTTAGCATCATTTAAAACCTCAAAACCCCATGCATTGCAGGACAATGTTCATTGTTTACTGGTTAGCTAATATTGCTAATTTCTTCAAAAATGTTTGCCCTTTCAACTTTCTGTTTTCGCAGCATTCATCCTTCACCCAAAACACATAAGCAGACCAAACCGCAAATGTCAGCTCTCCCCAGTTTTTGCATGATTGAAGCCATACACACGCACACACGCACGCACAGAGGCCACTTGGCTAATATAACATAGATGCTCAAATGTCTTTCGCTTCACGCTGGTAGCAGCTGGCAGCTCTTGAGCTCATGGTGTCCACACAAACACACACACACACACACACACACACACACACACACACACACACACACACACACACACACACACACACACACACGAAACTGCTCATCGATTGGTCAGCTCGTTGTCAAGCAACCAAGCACCGCTACATGATTGGTTGGTTCTTATAAGTGACTTCCTGCTGTTAAAATAAGAGCATTCATTCTGCACAGTAGATTCATACAGTCAAAGAGAACACAGCACAAAAAGAGGACACGCCAACGCATTTTAGATAATAGCCACTAGCGGCGCTGTCGAAGCGCTGCCGCCATCTTGGACTGCTGTAATTTAACATACTTTTTTTGTCTTGATGGGTCATTATTGGGGTTAAAACAAAGCCATTCGCCCTATTGACATATCCCATAATCCCTTGCACACCAGAAAGGCACTACAGTCAAAACAACATGGAGAAACCACATGACAACAATTGCAAATAGACATTATACTACCCAAATGTAATTTTTTATGCCTTCCATAATATTTATAAGAGATTGCATGCATGAGACCCTGAACACTTGGTAAGACAAATATTCTAAATATTCTTTGTCTGCTCTCTTCAACCTGCGTGAAACTTTAGAAACCCAAACCAAATTTCACGCATCTTATATATGTATTACTCTGAAACAAACAACAACATCAACAGTGTTGTAAAGGACAATAAGCAGGGAGTAAAGAGAGCAAACTTAATTTTCCCCCACAATGATAAGAACAAGATGAGATTGTGGCTCACTAAAATTTCCATTGTAAACAATAGTTTAATCTCTTGAGATTCCCACGTATTTACATAAAACAAACACAATAACATCTAAAAACCTAGATAATATATTCACGAGACTTTTAGGCACAAGAGTGGAATCTGTTGCTATGGGGCATTCTATTGAGTGTCACCTCTTGATGCTACATTCTCTTTGACACAGTCCATGACGATACTACAACCGTCTTTCTCAAAGACTGATCCAAGGACCACTGATGGTCTGTGAGTGACCCCTAACTGTCTATGAGTATACTGGTAAAATATCACTTACAGGACTTATACTAATACTTCAATATCATATTCTAGTTATTCAGAGTTATGTACTCTGGCAAAAATAATTTCCTTTGGAATAAATAAAGTTGATCTTTATCTTTATTTTCTTTATCTTTAAGTAGTAAGCAGGCCTATTGTTTTTATCTATCTAAAAGTATGACTTGCATTGTGAGGGAGCAGCAACTACCACACTTTGCCCATGTGGCACATTTCTCTGTGCATGATCCAGCACATGGCACCTCAGATTTCAGGATGGCCAAGGGGAAGCTCATGTTTCATCTGGCTGCAGACAAATGCATGCCATCAAGATGGGGGATGGACTGATTGTCTGCCTAGATGGTTGCCATTCAGGTTCCATGGTTTGGTGAATGTGGTGGATGTGGTGAATGTGGTGAATGTGGTGAATGTGGCGATGCACGGTTTCAGTGCATGCTTCCACACCCGAGCTATATTTTCTATATTCATACTGACATTTGAAGAATTAATAATAACCATGTGAAAAGTGAAAACACTTTATACCAGCATTTAATGTTAAGAGAACACAAGAGTTAAATTACACTGCATATTACTAATCCTCCTAACCTTCAACAATGATGTTCCCAAACTAACTCCTGTCATCTTATAATCTCTTTGATCATTTGTTTCTTCAGAAGTATTACGATATATTTAGACAGTGTTTGTCACAAAACCTGCAATCAAACAGAAAAGTGCTTCAGGTTGCCTAGCAGCCATGATGTGCTGTAGAACCCTGGTTCCCAACCTAGGGCCTGAGACCACCAGAGGGTCACCAAAGATCATTGGTGAGGAGATGCAAGGGTTTTCCTGCTCTAAAGTAGTAAAAAATTAGAAGAGCACATGTCACTTAAAGCCATATTAACTTTACTGGATAACAAAAAGGAGTTAAAAAGACCATTGTTTTTCTTTGGCAAAGATAAAAGTGTGGCAAACTTATTTTTGGGCAACTAATTTTTGCCCAAATAAATCATATTATTCTTTTACAGTGCATGTGTGGGGAGGGGACAGGGAGGGCTCAGCCTTGACGATTTAGCCTGCGTATGCCGACCGTATTAAAAATGCTGGCATACGCTGGCACACATCTCATACATTATGCCGCTGTCACACCTTGACGCAGGATGCTGACAGTCCTGTTTCCACCAAGTGGTTCGGGTTGGTACTGCACGGTGTAGTGTGGGTCAGAATGGTTAAGTCTGGCTTGGTTTGCATTTCTACTGCTGGCAGAATCCCTTGGTTTGGCAGGTGCAACACTTAAATATTGATGAGCACATAACCCAGTGTGCATACTCTGTCGGGTGGTGTCTCTGCAAAACGGAGCAATTCAACATTATTTTATTTTATTATGTCCACCAAGGACCAGATTCTGGATCAAGATTTCATTTTATATAGGCCTTGAAGGATTGCGTCAAAAATACTTCAGGGATTCTCACAAAATTTACACCACAGATAGATACTAGGGCATGGAAGACTCTGCTGAATTTTGGAGGTGATCCCGACCCGGATTGGCGGACATCAGAAAATTGCTCTTGTTTTATATTTTTGTCTTGGTGGATCATGGGATTTATTTTCATCACATTCAGACTGCTGATGAGTTGACTGATGGCTGTGATAAACGCTGCCGTGAATGAATGAAGAGCTGTGACTCTTACAATGCTTCAACTTTTAAGTGCCGATCGCAGTCTGATCGTCATATCCCTCTCCTTGCGCCAGATGGGGACCAATCAGACTGTGACACCGACATCCTCATGCTGACAAATGCACCTGGAGCAGAAAACCACCAAGGGACTTGCTTTAAAACGCTATGTTTCCAGCCACAACAATGAACTAAAGTATTTTCAGACATCATTTTCCAAAATCAGGACACTTTATGTGAATAAGCTTTCGTCAGGATGTGGTGATAAATCTGACTGAAATAAACTGGTCAGATTAAGACTTTATATTTACTCCATGTGTGAATGGTTTTAATCAATCAATCAATCAATTTTTTTTTTATATAGCGCCAAATCACAACAAACAGTTGCCCCAAGGCGCTTTATATTGTAAGGCAAGGCCATACAATAATGATGTAAAACCCCAACGGTCAAAACGACCCCCTGTGAGCAAGCACTTGGCTACAGTGGGAAGGAAAAACTCCCTTTTAACAGGAAGAAACCTCCAGCAGAACCAGGCTCAGGGAGGGGCAGTCTTCTGCTGGGACTGGTTGGGGCTGAGGGAGAGAACCAGGAAAAAGACATGCTGTGGAAGAGAGCAGAGATCAATCACTAATGATTAAATGCAGAGTGGTGCATACAGAGCAAAAAGAGAAAGAAACACTCAGTGCATCATGGGAACCCCCCAGCAGTCTAAGTCTATAGCAGCATAACTAAGGGTCACCTGATCCAGCCCTAACTATAAGCTTTAGCAAAAAGGAAAGTTTTAAGCCTAATCTTAAAAGTAGAGAGGGTGTCTGTCTCCCTGATCTGAATTGGGAGCTGGTTCCACAGGAGAGGAGCCTGAAAGCTGAAGGCTCTGCCTCCCATTCTACTCTTACAAACCCTAGGAACTACAAGTAAGCCTGCAGTCTGAGAGCGAAGTGCTCTATTGGGGTGATATGGTACTACGAGGTCCCTAAGATAAGATGGGACCTGATTATTCAAAACCTTATAAGTAAGAAGAAGAATTTTAAATTCTATTCTAGAATTAACAGGAAGCCAATGAAGAGAGGCCAATATGGGTGAGATATGCTCTCTCCTTCTAGTCCCCGTCAGCACTCTAGCTGCAGCATTTTGAATTAACTGAAGGCTTTTTAGGGAACTTTTAGGACAACCTGATAATAATGAATTACAATAGTCCAGCCTAGAGGAAATAAATGCATGAATTAGTTTTTCAGCATCACTCTGAGACAAGACCTTTCTGATTTTAGAGATATTGCGTAAATGCAAAAAAGCAGTCCTACATATTTGTTTAATATGCGCTTTGAATGACATATCCTGATCAAAAATGACTCCAAGATTTCTCACAGTATTACTAGAGGTCAGGGTAATGCCATCCAGAGTAAGGATCTGGTAGACACCATGTTTCTAAGATTTGTGGGGCCAAGTACAATAACTTCAGTTTTATCTGAGTTTAAAAGCAGGAAATTAGAGGTCATCCATGTCTTTATGTCTGTAAGACAATCCTGCAGTTTAGCTAATTGGTGCGTGTCCTCTGGCTTCATGGATAGATAAAGCTGGGTATCATCTGCGTAACAATGAAAATTTAAGCAATACCGTCTAATAATACTGCCTAAGGGAAGCATATATAAAGTGAATAAAATTGGTCCTAGCACAGAACCTTGTGGAACTCCATAATTAACTTTAGTCTGTGAAGAAGATTCCCCATTTACATGAACAAATTGTAATCTATTAGACAAATATGATTCAAACCACCGCAGCGCAGTGCCTTTAATACCTATGGCATGCTCTAATCTCTGTAATAAAATTTTATGGTCAACAGTATCAAAAGCAGCACTGAGGTCTAACAGAACAAGCACAGAGATGAGTCCACTGTCCGAGGCCATAAGAAGATCATTTGTAACCTTCACTAATGCTGTTTCTGTACTATGATGAATTCTAAAACCTGACTGAAACTCTTCAAATAGACCATTCCTCTGCAGATGATCAGTTAGCTGTTTTACAACTACCCTTTCAAGAATTTTTGAGAGAAAAGGAAGGTTGGAGATTGGCCTATAATTAGCTAAGATAGCTGGGTCAAGTGATGGCTTTTTAAGTAATGGTTTAATTACTGCCACCTTAAAAGCCTGTGGTACATAGCCAACTAACAAAGATAGATTGATCATATTTAAGATCGAAGCATTAAATAATGGTAGGGCTTCCTTGAGCAGCCTGGTAGGAATGGGGTCTAATAAACATGTTGATGGTTTCGATGAAGTAACTAATGAAAATAACTCAGACAGAACAATCGGAGAGAAAGAGTCTAACCAAATACCGGCATCACTGAAAGCAGCCAAAGATAACGATACGTCTTTGGGATGGTTATGAGTAATTTTTTCTCTAATGGTTAAAATTTTGTTAGCAAAGAAAGTCATGAACTCATTACTAGTTAAAGATAATGGAATACTCAGCTCAATAGAGCTCTGACTCTTTGTCAGCCTGGCTACAGTGCTGAAAAGAAACCTGGGGTTGTTCTTATTTTCTTCAATTAGTGATGAGTAGAAAGATGTCCTAGCTTTACGGAGGGCTTTTTTTATAGAGCAACAGACTCTTTTTCCAGGCTAAGTGAAGATCTTCTAAATTAGTGAGACGCCATTTCCTCTCCAACTTACGGGTTATCTGCTTTAAGCTACGAGTTTGAGAGTTATACCATGGAGTCAGACACTTCTGATTTAAAGCTCTCTTTTTCAGAGGAGCTACAGCATCCAAAGTTGTCTTCAATGAGGATGTAAAACTATTGACAAGATACTCTATCTCCCTTACAGAGTTTAGGTAGCTACTCTGCACTGTGTTGTTATATGGCATTAGAGAACATAAAGAAGGAATCATATCCTTAAACCTAGTTACAGCGCTTTCTGAAAGACTTCTAGTGTAATGAAACTTATTCCCTACTGCTGGGTAGTCCATCAGAGTAAATGTAAATGTTATTAAAAAATGATCAGACAGAAGGGAGTTTTCAGGGAATACTGTTAAGTCTTCTATTTCCATACCATAAGTCAGAACAAGATCTAAGATATGATTAAAGTGGTGGGTGGACTCATTTACTTTTTGAGCAAAGCCAATAGAGTCTAATAATAGATTAAATGCAGTGTTGAGGCTGTCATTCTCAGCATCTGTGTGGATGTTAAAATCGCCCACTATAATTATCTTATCTGAGCTAAGCACTAAGTCAGACAAAAGGTCTGAAAATTCACAGAGAAACTCACAGTAACGACCAGGTGGACGATAGATAATAACAAATAAAACTGGTTTTTGGGACTTCCAATTTGGATGGACAAGACTAAGAGACAAGCTTTCAAATGAATTAAAGCTCTGTCTGGGTTTTTGATTAATTAATAAGCTGGAATGGAAGATTGCTGCTAATCCTCCGCCCCGGCCCGTGCTACGAGCATTCTGACAGTTAGTGTGACTCGGGGGTGTTGACTCATTTAAACTAACATATTCATCCTGCTGTAACCAGGTTTCTGTTAGGCAGAATAAATCAATATGTTGATCAATTATTATATCATTTACCAACAGGGACTTAGAAGAGAGAGACCTAATGTTTAATAGACCACATTTAACTGTTTTAGTCTGTGGTGCAGTTGAAGGTGCTATATTATTTTTCTTTTTGAATTTTATGCTTAAATAGATTTTTGCTGGTTATTGGTAGTCTGGGAGCAGGCACCGTCTCTACGGGGATGGGGTAATGAGGGGATGGCAGGGGGAGAGAAGCTGCAGAGAGGTGTGTAAGACTACAACTCTGCTTCCTGGTCCCAACCCTGGATAGTCACGGTTTGGAGGATTTAAGAAAATTAGCCAGATTTCTAGAAATGAGAGCTGCTCCATCCAAAGTGGGATGGATGCCGTCTCTCCTAACAAGACCAGGTTTTCCCCAGAAGCTTTGCCAATTATCTATGAAGCCCACCTCATTTTTTGGACACCACTCAGACAGCCAGCAATTCAAGGAGAACATGCGGCTAAACATGTCACTCCCGGTCTGATTGGGGAGGGGCCCAGAGAAACTACAGAGTCCGACATTGTTTTTGCAAAGTTACACACCGATTTAATGTTAATTTTAGTGACCTCCGATTGGCGTAACCGGGTGTCATTACTGCCGACGTGAATTACAATCTTACCAAATTTACGCTTAGCCTTAACCAGCAGTTTCAAATTTCCTTCAATGTCGCCTGCTCTGGCCCCCGGAAGACAATTGACTATGGTTGCTGGTGTCGCTAACTTCACATTTCTCAAACCAGAGTCGCCAATAACCAGAGTTTGATCCTCGGCGGGTGTGTCGTCGAGTGGGGAAAAACGGTTAGAAATGTGAACGGGTTGGCGGTGTACACGGGGCTTCTGTTTAGGGCTACGCTTCCTCCTCACAGTCACCCAGTCAGCCTGCTTTCCCGGCTGCTCGGGATCTGCCAGGGGGTAACTAACGGCGGCTAAGCTACCTTGGTCCGCACCGACTACAGGGGCCTGGCTAGCTGTAGAATTTTCCACGGTGCGGAGCCGAGTCTCCAATTCGCCCAGCCTGGCCTCCAAAGCTACGAATAAGCTACACTTATTACAAGTACCATTACTGCTAAAGGAGGCCTAGGAATAACTAAACATTTCACACCCAGAGCAGAAAAGTGCGGGAGAGACAGGAGAAGCCGCCATGCTAAATCGGCTAAGAGCTAGTAGCTACGCTAAGCTAGCGGATTCCTAAAAACACGCAAAGTGAATAATGTGTAAATAATTTAGAGGTGATTCAGCAGAATGAGTGCTTTAGTTAAGGCACGTAAAGATTACACTGGGAAACAAATCGTAATCTAGATAACTAGATCAATCTAACTGCGCAGATTAAACAGCTAACAGATACAGAAAAACACCGCTGTGCTCCGGAACAGGAAGTGATACAATACCGCAGTGAGAGCCAACCAATAATATAATATTTGAAACAGTCTGTTTGCATGAGGACTGCAGCTTTCAGCCAATGAATGGACAGCATTAATGGACGTACTATTTTGACTTATCAGTAAATTACAAGAAACATGTGTCAACAACCGCATATCTTACCTAGAACTTATGTCCCGCATGTGTGGAACGTATGAGTCATATGCTGGCATACATTGAAAATTTTAAGAATGCCCAAAATTTTTGGAGGTGCTCATTGTATTATATATAAAAAACTTACCTGGAACATATTAGACGTGCGCCCACTTATGCCCAGCGTTTTTAATATGGTTGGCATACGCTGGCTAAAACATCAAGGTGTGACAGGCGTATCAGATACAACTGAGGGGTCTTCGAGGAATAAAGGTTGGGAACCACTGCTGTAGAACAAAATCTGACCCACAAATAAAGTCACAAATCAGAGTTTAGAAAATATGATGAAAGACAGCTTCCTTCAGTTATTGATCCCCCACACCTCAACAAGTCTGTTCCATATAATTCACACTACAGAATTTGTTGATGAATGTTGATATGAGTGGACCTCAGAGCCTAAACAGGTCTTATGCTAACTGTGCATGTATGATTTTTTTTTCCATAAATACTGTTTGTTGAAATGCTGGTTATTGTCTCTACACAACCAGAGAACAATGAACAGAACATTTTCTTATTTATACGGGTGCTTTGATATTTTCAGATCCAGATGGCTCTCTAGTCGCTGACTGGTACTGGGAGTCCTGTAGATTCAGAACTTTGCAGCAGTGGGTCTCTGTGTTCATCTTTCTTTGCTTCAAGCCACCACGTTGTCATATCCCCTTTACCCTGTTGAATAAAAAAAATTAATACATATCCAATTACATTTTTTTCCGCAAATCTGATTGGTTAAGCGTGTGAGATTTCAGACCGTATAATATCAGGGTAACGATGGCAAAATATTCAACTGTTTCACATTTGGATGTATTACTCCGCACCCTGACCAGTGTTCTGATGAGATGTCATTCCTGTTCTCCGCACAACTGCGCATGTGCACGCATGCGCAATATTGTCGAGACATGGAACTGTCAATTTTGCGAAGTGACGCACAATTCGACAGAACACCTGCTGCGTGCACTGCTAGCTGTTAGCGCTGTTAGCTGAGAGCGAGAGAAAGTCGCATACCACCGCTGCCGCCAAAGTGGGTGAATTTAAGCTATCATAGGAAGGTATTGATGTGGATTCTGATATAGAATTACTGTTACACATTTGATGGATTTTCAAGTTTGATGATTACTCCGCGCCCTGAGCGCTGTTGGAGCGACACTGCCTCAGCTCGACGGTAAGCCTCACCGACCGAATTACTTACAGAAAAATAAACCATGCAAACGATGGAACTCAATTAGAATGGGAATAACCCTGTTGTGTGTGATGATTTGCGGACGTTCATGCTGTTAAATGGTTGCAAATAGCCGTAAAGCTCAATTTGCGACCACATAACCAGCATGAACGTCTGCAAATCATCAGACACAACAGGGTTATTCCCTAAGTGTATGCATGTATGAATTTCAGGTAAAGGATGTTGGGTTTGTTGTGGAGCAGAGAACAACAGCTGAGACCACTGTGGTATCTGGAAGGTTCTATAGGTGCACTACCCAAGATTACCTGCAGGAGCGCTAAGCACCACTATATAAAGCTGTGGCTACCAACAAACAGCCCAATGCAGAAGTCGAGTGGCATTTTGAAGGAGACCTGTCGGCTGTGAAAGTATGTAAATAAGCATTCATTGTGTTCCTGTGTAAACTTGTTGGCTTCCTTGGCAATATTCGAACAAAACATCTGTGACACAAAAGCCACGTCTTTAAAAGACACCACAAATGTTACTGCAGGCATGTCCGCTGGGGAAAAAAAACAAACAGGAGTCTTAGGTAGCAATGTAGAAATCTTAGAAACAGATAATAGAGGCGACAAACCCAGTCCTCTGTTCTCTTAAGGTTTTGAGTTTCCTTTTCAAATCTCAGCCTTTCAAATCCTCTTTGCTTATCCATCATGTTTAACAGCTTTAAAAATCTACTCTTTGCAGCATACTAGCATAGAAAGAAATGAAAGAAGAGTGTTCGTTGCAACAAATCTGCTATAATTTTTGGATGTCTTCAGAAACACAATGACGCCATACGTTTACATACACCTGGGCAAAAAAGTTTCAGATTCAAGTTTCCCTCATGGTGGCCATGGTAGGGTTCAAACACGAGATTGCTTATACTTGAGATCAAGACTCTATCAGGTCAGCCAAAGGGGAATTTCCCACTAACCAAGCTAATAGCAGCATCTTTTCATCTTGACTTCCCTATGTTATGTTTACATACACAAAGGTGAATGCCTGTGGGGCCATTATTGTAGCAAAAGTATTTGAAAATGTGTAACCAGATCCACAAATGTGTAAAAAATAATTTGTTTGTGTGTAACCAGATCCACAAATTTGTAACCAGATCCACAAACGTGTAAAAAAAAATTTGTGTGTGTTTGTGTGTGTACGAAGTCTGTTAGAAAAGTAACAGACCTTTTTATTTTATGCAAAAAAAAATATGGATTTGATTCATATGTTTTTACGTCAGCCAAGCTTGAACCCTCTCGTCGTTTTTTCATTGTCAGGAGAATGCCTGAACGACTGCCGTTTTGTTGCATTAAAATTTTTTCAGGAACCGTGTGAGACAGCCAGGTGGAAACCATTCGATAAATTCAGATATCTTTCAGTGAAAATTTTATGGGCTTCACAGAGATTAAGGAGTGTTACTACCGCTTTAAGGACGGCCCACAGCGACGGAGGGCGCGCCGCGCTCCAAGCCGCGATCGACAGGCAGAAATGACCATTTCATTTCTAAACGGATGGCTGTATGGATCCGGGACCATCGTGTGCATTTTCTCTGGTTATCACAAGAGCTGGACATCAACCATTTTCCGTCAGATTTCACTTTTAACAAGAGATTTTGTCATGGAAAGCCGCGCGGAGGCTTCACGCGTCACAACGGATTTGCTGATGGAGCGAGACAAAGAACGCCTCCGTTTTGGAGTGTTAAAGGACAAGTTGGGACATGCCCAGCTCTCCACAATTTCTCTTATACTCACTCGACTGGTAAGCCACTGAAAGCCGATAAGGCTCCGCGCGGCTTTCCATGACAAAATCTCTTGTTAAAAGTGAAATCTGCCGGAAAATGGCTGATGTCCAGCTCTTGTGATAACCAGAGAAATTGCACACGATGGTCCCGGATCCACACAGCCATCCGTTTAGAAATGAAATGGTTGTTTCAGCCTGTCGATCGCGGCTCGGAGCGCGGCGCGCCGTGCGCCATTGTGGGCCGTCCTTAAAGCTGTAGTAATACTCCTTAATCTCTGTGATGCCCATAAATTTTTCACCGAAAGCCATCTGAATTTTCCGAATGGTTTCCAGCTGCCTGTCTCTAACAGTTTCTGAAAAAATTCTGATGGAACAAAGCCCAAATCATTCCGCCATTTCCTCACAATGAAAAAACGACGAGAGTTTGGACCAGTGCTCCCTCAAAGCCTGCCCACAGGTGAATGACGCAACCGACAGGCGTGAAAAAACTCACGCATGTGCACGAAGGTTCAAGCTTGGCTGATGTAAAAACATATGAATCAAATCCATATAGTTTTTGCATAAAATAAAAAGGTCCGTTACTTTTCTAACAGACCTCGTATAACCAGATCCAAAAATGTGTAACCAGATCCACAAATGTTTAAAAAAAAAAAACTGTGTGTGTGTGTGTGTGTGTGTGTAACCAGATCAACAAATGTGTTAAAAAAAAAAAAAATCAATCCTCATTTAACTGTGTGTGTAAAAATCGGCCCTCTCAATTAAAATTAAAAGACGCAAGAAGATCAATTCATGTTCCTGGTCTCTGTTTCACAAGGAAAAAAACGACAACACGCTGTCAAAGATCTTCTTTGAAGGCCCAGCCAGGCTTAAAACAGTAGTGGTGACTGATATCATTGGTGCTTGCGCCCCCTGGTGGTTAGTCTCCACACAGGTACAAATTGCTGCACACATTTGTGGATCTTCCGCGGCAGAAGTGTAGCAAAAGTCACATGTAAGAACATATCCAATCGAGTGAACCGATTTTCACAGACACAGTTACACATGCACAGATTTTTTTTTTTTTTTTTTTTTTTTTTACACATTTGTAGATCTGGTTACACACACGGAGATTTTTCTTTATACATTTGTGGACCTGGTTACACACACAGAGATTTTTCTTTATACATTTGTGGACCTGGTTACACACACGGAGATTTTTCTTTATACATTTGTGGACCTGGTTACACAATTTGTGGATCGAAATACACATTTGCAAATACTTTACCTACAGTAATGGCCCCATAAATGCCTCTTAAAATGTCATGGGAGAATCTAGTGATGAAATAACTTGTAAAAGCTTGCAAATGAACAATCAGCATAATTCAGGACAGTATAAGAATCAGATATTTTTAAGATTTGATTTGGTTTGTAGGATCCGTGTGGCCTCTCTCTCACTGAAACAGTTTTCTACCTGACCACAATTTGACCAGTTCAATCACAACCATTGACCAAATATAGGGCGAGCTTTATATGATGGTTAACAGTGGAACAGACACATTTTTGTGAACAACCAAGATGTCCTCTGATGTGGAACGATCTTTGGAATTTGCTTTCTTATCAGTAACTACTGCCAGAAAACAACAATGGATGTTGCGGGCTTTAATTAAGTAGCCTAGAGTCCGGACCTGCAAGTAGCAAGACAGAGTGGCCTCCAGTCTAACTTTTATTAAAAAAAACATCATGAGGACTGTCAAATGATGTGTTGGATACTAAATAATGTCATATCCAAAGTTCACGTATTATGTTGAACCGCAAGCCATATGGCTGTTGTAACGAACTACCTAGACTACTCTAGTTGGAGTTTTGGAAGCCAGTTTGCAAGTACTATTTGTGTAGTCAAAACGTGGTAACAACACCAATACAAACAAAGTAGCAGGCTTCAACAATGGTTCAATCACTGTAGCCACCATCATGACCATGAATGCCCTAAATGTGACTCCCACAAGGTTTTCCTGTACATACAGTTCTAAATTTGTCACTCCAGTGAATACAACCCTTCCCAAAACAGCTGTAAGACAATATATCAGTGTGTTATCAGTGGTCTGGAACTCTTACCTTCACATTGAGGGTGCCTCTGCAGGTCAGAACGTAACCTTGGAGAGTATGCAGCAGGTCAGCTGTAGCTCCACTCACCTGGATCTTGAGAGCTAAATATATTATTTAAAAAAAGATTTATATATATATATATATATATATATATATATATATATATATATACATATACAACCCCTGGCAATAATTATAGAATCACCGGCCTCGGAGGATGTTCATTCAGTTGTTTAATTTTGTAGAAAAAAAGCAGATCACAGACATGACACAAAACTAAAGTCATTTCAAATGGCAACTTTCTGGCTTTAAGAAACACTATAAGAAATCAAGAAAAAAAGATTATGGCAGTCAGTAACGGTTACTTTTTTAGACCAAGCAGAGGAAATAAATATGGACTCACTCAATTCTGAGGAATAAATTATGGAATCACCCTGTAAATTTTCATCCCCAAAACTAACACCTGCATCAAATCAGATCTGCTCGTTAGTCTGCATCTAAAAAGGAGTGATCACACATTGGAGAGCTGTTGCACCAAGTGGACTGACATGAATCATGGCTCCAACACGAGAGATGTCAATTGAAACAAAGCAGAGGATTATCAAACTCTTAAAAGAGGGTAAATCATCACGCAATGTTGCAAAAGATGTTGGTTGTTCGCAGTCAGCTGTGTCTAAACTCTGGACCAAATACAAACAACATGGGAAGGTTGTTAAAGGCAAACATACTGGTAGACCAAGGAAGACATCAAAGCGTCACAACAGAAAACTTAAAGCAATATGTCTCAAAAATCGAAAATGCACAACAAAACAAATGAGGAACAAATGGAAGGAAACTGGAGTCAACGTCTGTGACAGAACTGTAAGAAACCGCCTAAAGGAAATGGGATTTACATACAGAAAAGCTAAACGAAAGCCATCATTAACACCTAAACAGAAAAAAACAAGGTTACAATGGGCTAAGGAAAAGCAATCGTGGACTGTGGATGACTAGATGAAAGTTATATTCAGTGATGAATCTCGAATCTGCATTGGGCAAGGTGATGATGCTGGAACTTTTGTTTGGTGCCGTTCCAATGAGATTTATAAAGATGACTGCCTGAAGAGAACATGTAAATTTCCACAGTCATTGATGATATGGGGCTGCATGTCAGGTAAAGGCACTGGGGAGATGGCTGTCATTACATCATCAATAAATGCACAAGTTTACGTTGATATTTTCGACACTTTTCTTATCCCATCAATTGAAAGGATGTTTGGGGATGATGAAATCATTTTTCAAGATGATAATGCATCTTGCCATAGAGCAAAAACTGTGAAAACATTCCTTGCAAAAAGACACATAGGGTCAGTGTCATGGCATAGGGTCAATGTCAACGAGCAGATCTGATTTGATGCAGGTGTTAGTTTTGGCGATGGAAATTTACAGGGTGATTCCATAATTTTTTCCTCAGAATTGAGTGAGTCCATATTTATTTCCTCTGCTTGGTCTAAAAAAGTAACCGTTACTGACTGCCACAATCTTTTTTTTCTTGATTTCTTATAGTGTTTCTTAAAGCCAGAAAGTTGCCATTTGAAATTACTTTAGTTTTGTGTCATGTCTGTGATCTGCTTTTTTCTACAAAATTAAACAACTGAATGAACATCCTCTGAGGCCGGTGATTCCATAATTTTTTGCCAGGGGTTGTATATATGTAGTATAGTGCAGTATCAACAGTGAATACTGTAGTTAGCAGGTTTATGTTTGTTCACTTATTTTTTATGCTACTACTACTCCTGCTTTTATGCTTTATGGTGTTTTGGGGGACAGTTTAATTTGTCAGCACAAGCATAGCAATGCAATTTACTCAAACAGTGAATCTACAGTTGCCAATAGAGGCCATAACACGGATTGATCCATGACAGTCCATAATTTTGACCCACATGGCTCAAAATTCGTAACCTTTTCCAGATGAGGTGAATTTTGATCATATTAGCAATATAAGATTGTGAAGCCTTTATTTGAATAGAAATGAACAAAATTATAGTGGTGCTCAAGGAAATAATTTTCATGACTTAAATGGAGTTTTTTGAAATGGATCAAAGGGAGCATATTTAACCCTTTGTTACCTTCACTAGTTGACTCCATCCTTGAAGCTGTGTTGACAGTGTCCCCAAATAAGCAGTAACGTGGCATTTTAGTACCAACAACTCCTGCCACAACTGGTCCTGCAGGATAAACAGCAGTGATTAGAATTAGGTTTCATGTGCTTCTTATTTAAAAGGATATACCACCTAATTTTATTGAAAATGTTCATTAAATATAACCATCTATAGTCATAGATCTGTGAAAGAAAATCTCAGACTAATCATTCAAATAAACATGGCACATTTTTAGACCAGTGGAACATAGCTTACATGCAGAGATCAGATGACACTCATATGACACTCAGCGTACCTGAGTGGATGCCAGCACGTATCTTCAGTTGTGTATTGGGTTTATGGGGGATCTTGAAGTTGAGACAGACACTGACCAGGTCCAAAGCCATGCTGGCTATCTCCCCAGCATGATTGATGCCATTTTCTTGAGGGACTCCAGAGACCACCATGTCTGCATGGTCCAGCAAGAGACAACAAAGCCAAAGGACAGATACACTGATAGTTAAGTGGCAAAACACATTCAAACCCACTTATGTAAGTTACAATTTAAGAGCAGGTTATTTTATTTCATCCAGTGTCTCGTTGGTGCTTTATCAGCACAGCTTATTTTATTTCATGAGTTATCGTTTTGCAAAAGCAATCTTTGCATCCTTACTTACAGGCGTCACCAATTGTCTCTACTTTGTAGACGTCATAATTGTCAATGATGTCATCGAAGGTGGTGTAAAGCTGGTTGAGGAAATCTACAACCTGGTGAGGAGTGCTGGCACCAGACAGCTGAGTAAAGCCTACAATGTCACTATCACAAGTTTACAATGCAATATTAGTCATCTGTAATCAACAACTATTGTCCATATACAACAATTATTTAATCACTTGATCACACAGGAAATGCATATATGTTTTAGGAAATATAACAACACATATGAGATATGTATAAAATCAAGAATCTATTCAATAATTCTCTTAAAGCCCAAATCTGTGTGTCCACGTTAGACGGTTAGTTGGTTACTTAGTCCAGCGCAAAACAAAAATCATATGTAGTTAGTGTCATTTCATGCTGACGAAACTTGTAATGTCTACAAAAGCACAATCTGCTTATTTGATCTTCTACCAACAAAACTGTTTAAGGACCTGTGGTCCTCTCTTGCGCCGACTGTGCTGGAAATTATTAATGTCTCATTAACTTCTGGATCTGTTTCTAAATGTTTCAAATCTGCAGTGATTAAACCATTACTTAAGAAATCTAATCTTGACCCTAGTGTATTGAAAACTATCGGCCGATATCAAATCTATCATTTTGCTCTAAAATTCTGAAAAAAGTGGTTTTACGGCTACTTGTCGACCACCTTACTGAGAATAATCTTTTTGAGCCACTGCAGTCTGCTTTTAGAAAATATCATTCCACAGAGACGGCTCTCACTAAAGTGGTGAATGATCTGGTGCTTGCAATGGATTCGGACACCACTATGGTTCTGGTGCTGTTAGATCTCAGTGCTGCATTTGATACAGTGGATCATCATATTCTACTTGATAGGCTGGAAAATCATTTTGGGATTACTGGGAGTGCCCTTGCATGGCTGACGTCATACTTGACCAGTCGTTCTCACTGTGTTTTGTACAGTAACACTACCTCTAACCTTAGTGACATGAAATTTGGGGTTCCACAGAGCTCTGCCTTAGGCCCCCTGCTTTTCTCCCTTTATATAGCACCCCTTGGGCACATATTGCGGCGTTTTGGGATTACCTTTCACTGCTATGCTGATGATACTCAGTTATAGATGCTGATAACTGCTGGTAATCTCATCCATATAAAATCCTTATAAGATTGCCTTGCATCAGTGAGAAGCTGGAAGTCTAACAACATCCTACTTTTAAACTCTGATAAGACTGAAATGATGGTTCTTGGTCCAGTGAGCCATTGGCATCAATTTGACCAGCTAACACAGCCTAGGCTCCTGCATTATACGTCACACTGACAAAGTGAGGAACCTTGGGGTAATTTTTGATCCTACATTGTCCTTTGACTACCACATTAGAGATAGTATGAGGACTGCTTCCTTCCACCTGCAAAATACAGGGAAGATTCCCCCCCGGTGTATGGCTGATGCTGAGACCCTGGTTCATGCATTTGTCTGTTCTAGATTGGATTACTGCGATGTTCTATTTTATGGTTTACCGCAGTGCAGCATTAGGGCTCTTCAGTTGGTTCAAAATGCTGCAGCCAGACTTATGACATGAAGCAGAAGGTTTGACCACATTACACCCATTTTGGCATCTCTTCACTGGTTTCCTGTCCCAGTGAGATCAGATTCTGCTACTAGCCTATAAAATTGTTCACTGACTGGCACCTCCCTACCTAGCTGACCTAATTAAACCCTACGTACCGGCCCGGGCTTTGCGTTCTCAGGGTGCAGGACTACTTTGGGTCCCTAAGGTGATTAAAAAGTCTTCGGCTCACAGAGCTTTCTCTTATTGTGTCCCTGTTCTTTGGAATGATCTCCCTGCATCAATAAAACAGTCAGATTCTGTAGAGACTTTGAAGTCCAGACTTAAGACGCACTTATTTTCCCTTTCGTATGGCTAGCATACTGGCATAATATATTGCCAAAAAGAAATTCAGTCTTTTTACTCTTTTAAATTCATTTTATTAGGAAACGGAGCAGGCCGTGGCCTCAACTTTATCTAAATTCTGGGTGTCTTAGTGAAGCTTAGGGCTAGTGGCCGGCGATCACCATAGTATACTTGTTGCTTAATGCTGAAAAATGATACTGTATTTGTTGTCTTGCTGATGCCTGATTCTGTTTTTTTCTCTCTCTCTCTCTCTGTTTGAGGTGCGGCTCCATCCAGAGATGGGTGTGGTGTCTGTTTCTGAAACCCTTCTGTGCTATGCACTGGCAATATTTCCTATATATTCGTTTTGTGAATTGTTTTTGTAATTTGTGTTGGTAGCATGGCCCAAGCAGAGGGTTGCCCCTTTGAGCCTGGTCTGCTTGAGGTTTCTTCCTCAGAGGGAGTTTTTCCTTACCACTGTCACCTGTGTGCTTGCTCTGGGGGTTAGTAAGGTTAGACTTTACTTGTGTGAAGCACCTTGAGGCAACTTTGTTGTGATTTGGTGCTATATAAATGAAAATAAATTGAAATATCTTTCAGGCAACAATGAAAATAAACTTAAAATTTTTCTAAGCAAAATTAGAATGCTACATTTTTGTTATTTTTTAAAATATGGTCTAAAACCCGTTGTCAGCTCATGCTAATGTTAGCCTATTACATTGCATTATGTGACAGTAGTGAGTTTTCATGCCATCATTAGCCCTTTAGCATTGCTAACAGGTTAATGTACGCATGTGTGTATTTATGTTGACGCGTAGATGTAAGTATGTCTTATTAAACATACATAGCATCATGCTAAAACACAAAGACAGTATTTAACAAATTTTCCTGAGAAATTCCCACGACACCTATGCGTATTTTGACAGTGAAAAACACCCACATATTTCTGTTTGCTTTGGTGCTATTTTGTTTTAAAAAAAAAAAGAATAAATTAATTTAAAAAAATAGGAAATATATGTATGCATGTATGTATGTACCACTTCTGGCAATAGAAACTTTTTGATGTTCATAAAGATGAAAATACTGATCAAAGTAGGCAGCTTTTCTGCTTATGGGAAGGTGGGATTCATTTATTTCCAGCCAATTATCCGGGTCTGGGACGCGGTGGCAGCAGAGCAAGCAGCTCATCCCACACTTCTCTATCTTCGGCCAAGTCCTGTAACTCTTCCCAGGTGATTCCAAGTCCTTCCCAAGCCAGCTGAGGAATAGGATGGTAGGATGTAAAGCTAAAAACAGAACATTATGTAAGGGGTGCTCTGGCAGTGTTGTCAAATACAGAAGCTCACAGGTGTCATTATTCTTATTTTAATTTTTTATTCTTTTTTTTTTCGCTCGACCGTACTACTGTGACGAAAATGGAGCTGAGCCAAAAGGCGAAGCTCTCGATCTACTGGTCAGTCTTCGTTCCTGCTCTCACCTATGGTCATGAGTGTTAGGTCATGACCGAAAGAACTCGATTGCGCGTACAAGTGGCCAAAATAGGCTTCCTTAGGAGGGTGGCTGGTGTCTCCCTTAGAGATAGGGTGAGAAATTCGGTCATCCGTGGTGAGCTCGGAGTAGAGTCGCTGTTCCTTCGCATTGAAAGGATCCAGCTGAGGTGGTTCGGGTATCTGGTAAGGATGCCTCCTGGGCGCCTCCCTAGGGAGGTGTTCGAGGTACATCCACCAGGGAGAAGACCCCGGGGAAGACCCAGGACTAGGTGTAGAGTTTATATCTCCACACTGGCCTGGGAACGCCTCGGGATCCCCCAGTCAGAGGTGTTCAATGTGGCACAGGAAAGGGATGTCTGGGGTTCCCCTGCTGAAGCTGTTGCCCCCGCATATATATATATATATATATATATATATATATATATATATATACACGTGTGAACACTCTTCAAGCTATCTTAAGAACGATGATGTTTAGGTTCAACTTTCCTTTAAATAATTCTGATAATAAGATTGTTCTTAAACTGATTAACATTTCTTACAGTGCCACACGGTATACGTCACAGATTTGGAAACACTGGTATAAGTGTCTTTTATTCAAGGGTGTTTAGTGTCCCTATTTTATTTATTTATTTATTTATTTTTCTTTGTTGTTGTTGTATGTATGGTGTTTTGTTTCTTTTATCTGGACCTTGAGTCTGTAATAAAGTATCTATCTATCTATCTCTCTCTCTCTATATATATATATATATATATATATATATATATATATATATATATATATATATATATATATATATATATACAGGAAAAACACCTCTGTTGGAAGCCTTGAGGACAAGTTGGAACATCTCCAGCTGATAAACAATTTCTCATATACTCACTCCACTGAAAGCCATCAAAAGCCGCCTGGATTTTACAAATGGTTATCAACACGGAGGTGTTTTTCCTGTGCCGCCGCACCGCGTCGGCTGCGTCCCGATGCGCGGACCCGTCCGCACGTCTTTCACTAAAAAAATCTCCTTTAACAGTGGAATATCCGGATAAAATGCTGAAACCGACTTCTTCTGAAACTTCTCTGTTCTCTCACGACGTCCTGGATCAATAGAGCCTGAAATGTGGAGGTTTTAAGCTTGAAACAGGCTGATGACGCTGCCTGAGAGCGCTGAGCGACTGTTAAAATTTTCACTGAAAACCAGCTTAATTTTTCGAACCGTGTCCACTTCGATGTGTCTCACAGGTTTAGAAAAAATTTTGATCAAACAAAGCGCCAGTCTCTCAGCAACTTCTCAGACAAAGGAATTCCGACGAGGGGCTGGACGGCTCCTCCCACAAGGAGTGCTCACAGGCGAATGACGTCACCGACAGGCGTGGAAAAACTCACGCATGCGCACGAGGGTTCAAGCATGTCTGACGTAAAACATATGAATGAAATCCATATAGTTTTTGAAAAAAATAAAAAGGACCTATACTTTACGGACAGCCCTCGTGTGTATATATATATATATATATATATATATATATATATATACGAGGTCTATTAGAAAAGTATCCGACCTTATTATTTTTTTCAAAAACCATATGGATTTGAATCACGTGTGATTACATCAGACATGCTTGAACCCTCGTGGGCATGCGAGAGTTTTTTCACGCCTGTCGGTTACGTCATTCGCCTGTGGGCAGTCTTTGAGTGAGGAGTCGTCCACCCGCTCGTCGATTTTTTTCATTGTTTAGGAATGGCTCAGAGACTGTTGCTTTGTTTGATAAAATTTTTTTCAAAACTGTAAGGCACAACTGAGTGGACGCCATTCAATAAATTCAGCTGGTTTTCGGTAAAAATTTTAACGGCTGATGAGAGATTTTGGTCTGGTAGTGTCGCTTTAAGGACGGTCCACGGCGCCTGACGGCGATCTGCGCTTCGAGGCGGCAGCGTCTCGCCTTTCAAGTTGAAAACTTCCACATTTCAGGCTCTGTTGACGCAGTAAGTCGTCAGAGAACAGAGAACTTTCAGAAGAAGTCGGCATGAGGAGTTTATTCGGACATTCCATTGTTAACGGTCATTTTGTAATGAAAGAACGTGCGGGCAGAGTCGCATGTCGGGCTGGACCCGACCGCGGGGCGTCGCGGCAGGAAAAACACCTCCGTTGGAAATCTTAACGGGCAAGTTGGAACATGCCCAAGCTGTTAAACAATTTCTCAGTTACTCACTTGTTGAAAGCCATTAAAAGCCGCCTGAATTCTACAAATGGTTTTCAACACGGAGGTGTTTTTCCTGTCGCGGCGCACACAGATTTGCCGAGTCGTCACGGAAACGACTCGGCGAATTTGCGCGTACGTCTTTCATTAAAAAAATGTCCTTAAACAGTGGAATGTCCGCATAAATTCCTCATGCCGGCCTCTTCTGAATCTTCTCTGTTCTCTCACAATGTCCTGGGTGAATTAAGCCTTAAATTAGGATGTTTTAAGGTCGAAACAGGCCGACGACAGCGCCTGGAAGCGCTGCAGGACGTCCCGCTCCGTGGGAAGTCCTTACACCGACAGAAACACCCCATAATCTCTCATCAGCCGTTAAACTTTTCACAGAAAACCAGCTTAATTTCTCGAATAGTGTCCACTCGGATATTCCTCACAGGTCCAGAAAAATTTTTGATAAAGCAACGCGCGCCGTCTCGAGCAGCGTGTGAAACAAAGGAATTCAGCCGAGAGGGCGGGACCACATCTCACTCAAGGCCTGCCCACAGCCGGGGTGACAGCTGTCACTTCTCGCCTACGACAGCTGTCACCAATCATCTGATCAGCAGTGGTATATCAGCAAGACGACATCTCCACCTCTTTGCCGAGATATCGCTCTACCTAGGAGGTACAGTACTCAGCCGACTGTGTTGTCTTTTTGACATTAACACTTTGTTACTTTTGTGCGTTAAATAGCAGACATTCTCCCGACGAGAGGTGGAGGTGGTTTTCCCACCATACGTGTTGCTGGGTGCAAACGCACCCACATTTAACTGTTTTTGTTCCTCGCCAGCAGTACCAGATCCGACACGCGGAGGCAGTGGCCACCTGGGAGTTCGGGACTTGGTGGCTCCAGTATTCCCGGGGTTCGGTGGCGGAGGAAATCGTGTGGTTCCGGTTCTGCTTTGGACAGACGTCTCTTATCTTCGAGCCTGCCCACGTGACACATTTTGTGAATTGACTTCTTTGTCTATTGTTGTAATCTGTTGTGTTTGTTGTGCTTATTCACAACAGTAAAGTGTTGTTATTTGACTTCCTCCATTGTCCGTTCATTTGCGCCCCCTGTTGTGGGTCCGTGTTCCTACACTTTCCCAACAAGTGCTATGTGACTAAAAAGATTAATCCAGGTTTTGAGTATATTTCTTATTGTTACATGGGAAACAAGGTACCAGTAGATTCAGTAGATTCTCACAAATCCAACAAGACCAAGCATTCATGATATGCACACTCTTAAGGCTATGAAATTGGGCTATTAGTAAAAAAAAAGTAGAAAAGGGGGTGTTCACAATAATAGTAGTGTGGCATTCAGTCAGTGAGTTCGTCAATTTTGTGGAACAAACAGGTGTGAATCAGGTGTCCCCTATTTAAGGATGAAGCCAGCACCTGTTCAACATGCTTTTCTCTTCTCTCTTTTTCTCTCTTTCCTGAGGAAAATGGGACGTTCAAGACACTGTTCAGAAGAACAGCGTAGTTTGATTAAAAAGTTGATTGTAGAGGGGAAAACTTATACGCAGGTGCAAAAAATTATAGGCCGTTCATCTACAATGATCTCGAATGCTTTAAAATGGACAAAAAAAACAGATGCGTGGAAGAAAATGGAAAACAACCATCAAAATGGATAGAAGAATAACCAGAATGGCAAAGGCTCACTCATTGATCAGCTCCAGGATGATCAAAGACAGTCTGGAGTTACCTGTAAGTGCTGTGACAGTTAGAAGACGCCTGTGTGAAGTCCCTCTGTTAAATAAAACACGTGCAGAAGAGGTTACAATTTGCCAAAGAACACATCAACTGGCCTAAAGAGAAATGGAGGAATATTTTGTGGACTGATGAGAGTAAAATTGTTCTTTTTGGGTCAGACAGTTTGTGAGACGACCCCCAAACTCTGAATTCAAGCCACAGTTCACAGTGAAGACAGTGAAGCATGGTGGTGCAAGCATCATGATATGGGCATGTTTCTCCTACTATGGTGTTGGGCCTATATATAGCATACCAGGTATCATGGATCAGTTTGGATATGTCAAAATACTTGAAGAGGTCATGTTGTCTTATGCTGAAGAGGACATGCCCTTGAAATGGGTGTTTCAACAAGACAATGACCCCAAGCACACTAGTAAACAAGTAGAATGTTGTGAAAGTGTAGTGACACGGACCCACAACAGGGGGCGCAAATGAACGGTCAATAGATGAGCCAAAAACTAACAATTTAATGTTGTGAAGGAGCACAACGAACATACAGACAATCTCAGAATATGATTACAGTCAATCCACAAAGGTGACGTGTGGGCAGGCTCGAGGATAGAAGACGTCTGTCCTGAGAAGAGCCGGAACCACACGATTTCCGCCACCACCGAACCTGGTGAATACTGGAGCCGCCAAGTCCCGAATTCCCAGGTGATCACCGTCCCCGACTGTCGGATCTGGTACTGCTGGCGAGAACAAAGACAGTCAAGTGTGGGTGTGTGTACAACCCGTAACAACAACGGTGGGAATGCCACCTCCACCTCTCACTCAATATGTAGCAGAGTACCGCAGTGATTCCTCAGGGGAAAAGAGTGCCGTCCAGCACTCAATCAGCTCCCGCAGACAGAGGATAACAGGTACTCCTGCAAAGACTCACAATATACAGATTGATGTGTAAAACACAAACGGCTGAGTATATTACCTCCAATGAAGTACAATATCTCGGCAACGAGGTGGAGATGACGTCTGGTCTTTATGGAGTGAGATGATGTTAAGTAGATGGGTGACAGCTGTCAAGAGATAATGAGTGACAGCTGTCACCCCCGGCTGTGTCCATGGCGGCAGCGCCCTCTCGTGCCTGAAGCCCGCACTTCAGGCAGGGCGCCACTGGTGGTGGGCCAGCAGTACCTCCTCTTCTGGCGGCCCACACACAACATAGAATCTTGGTTCCAAACCAACCAAATTAATGCCTCGCAGATGTGAAGAAATCATGAAAAACTGTGGTTATACACCTAAATACTAGTTTAGTGATTCACAGGATTGCTAAAAAAAAGCAGTTTAAACATAATAGTTTTGAGTTTGTAGTGTCAACAGCAGATGCTACTATTATTGTGAACACCCCCTTTTCTACTTTTTTTTACTAATAGCCCAATTTCATAGCGTTAAGAGTGTGCATATCATGAATGCTTGGTCTTGTTGGATTTGTGAGAATCTACTGAATCTACTGGTGCCTTGTTTCCCATGTAACAATAAGAAATATACTCAAAACCTGGATTAATCTTTTTAGTCACATAGCACTACTATTATTCCAAAGTCTACTGTATATATATATATATATATATCTATATATATATATATATATATATATATATATATATATATATATATATATCAACATCCTGCAAAATCACAGCTATATTAATGCTTCCTGTAGAAATCTGTCTCCATTCATGATTACCAAACATTCAGACAAGCAGTAGATTTTATTTAAAGCTACATTGTGTGGGATTTAGTATTATGATATAACTGCTGCAGTAGTTTGCCTGCCTGGTGGAATCATCAACCTGCTCTTTGCACAGCCAGACCTCATTCACACAGTCAAAACAAAAGAAGCAGTGATTTCTCAGAAGATGACTTTCTGCTACCTGCAGATGTGTGTGAAGGATCTAACAGATAACAGCTTTATTAAACAAAAGACTGGATGTGGATGTAAGTGCACGTTGCTACTGAATGATGGTACAGAAAAATCCATTAAAAAAAACAATGACTCAAAACAACTTGATGAGCTCAAACCTGAAGTAGACGGTAGCGCCGGAGAAACTCTGAGCCTCTGTTGTTCGGCCCTGACGAAGGTCATCAGCCACCGGCTTTGGTAACATACCTGCACAAGATGTTTTACAATATGTTGCTGATTTTACACCTTTACCCTCATGCATTTGGCAGACACTTTTATCCAAAGCAACTTATAGTTGAGGGAAAGTACAATGCAAGGAATACCTCCAGAGACACAACACAGGGCCGCTGCTAAGGTTCTGGAGGCCCTAAGCATAACTGGTAAGGGAGCCCCCCCCACACACACACACACACAAAAGTTCTACCCAAACCGCTTTGGATGAGTCTCTCTGATGGTGAAGCTGCCACTGAATATGTTTCAGACTTTATTTACATCAATTACAAAGAAATCCAAACAATATGGCACTTTATGGTAAATCTGCATGGAGTAGACAGTTCTCAAAAACTGAGTGACTGTGCAAGAAGGAGAAGAGTGAGGAAAGCCACCAAACCACTAACCATGAGTGAAACAAAAGTTTTTGTGTTGTCATTCATATTCTTTTAAAAATGGTCAAAAAAGCAACAATTCTGCCAGGGTATGTAAACTTTTGAGCACAACTGTATGTACATACAGAAAACACACTGCATATGTGTACTGATGATACAGACTGTAGATTGACTCTAACCACCTTTGAAAACAGGACTAACCTTTACCAGACATCTCATGATACTACTAAAAGGAATATACTGAGACAAATCCTCAGAATTTTACGTAATTTGGTCAATAGTGTGATTCTGTTCTGGATCAGTCATTAAACCTGCACCTCCTCACACCTTTGCATAACTTACTGTACAGCAGTCGATCTGTCTTCTGTTTCTCTTGAAGAAGATCCTGTGTTCTCTCAGCGACTATGGCCTCCAGATGCTTGCTGTACTTTTCCATCTACAGTTTAAAAAATATAGAACATGCAAAATTTCAACTGCAGTTTGCCAGAAGGCACATGGGAAACCCGAGCCTAGATCTGTTCTGCTTTCTTGTTTTACAATCGTCCTCCTCTACTCCTCCCCAACATGAGGCTGTGAGGAAGGATGCAACATGTTGCACCATCACCAGTTTCCTCCACAAAAGCCTATAATTCTTTCAGTGCTGTCGTGCATGTCTTGGTGGCTTCCCTCACTAGGCTCTTTCCAGCATGGTGACTCAATTTTGAGAACTGCCTGGTTGACACAGATTTACCATACAGGATATTACTGTTTGTATTTTTTTCATGGTTTATATAAATTAAATCCAAGAGTTATTCAGTGACTTGGAAATTTTCAAGTATCCAACCCCTGACCTGTCTCAAGGAACCTGGATGTAAAAGTAATGATTTAAATGCAGCAATGGATGTATATTAATAAATGAACTTAAGCTGACCACACAAAACATGAAATATCTTGGGTTCATACTGTCTCCAATGAAATAGAAGTCTCAGCAATGCAAATTTATTGATTAATTTTGCTTTTTCCATGTTGTCCCAACTTCTTCTAATTTGCGGTTGTACAATATGGTTTCATCATGAAGTAAATTTTGTCAATTATACAAAAAAATCTAATTGGTACAAACACCTTTTTGCAGTTGTTGGCACACATGCATAGTCCCAGGGCTTATGATAAACTCCCTCGAGAAACTTTGTGCAACTCAGTGCAATTAGCAAGTTGTCCAATCTTCTCTATAGTGCAGCAGATAACAGAATATTTACAGAGGAATCCTTCAAATTGTGATACAAGCACCACAGCTGGCACAAATACTCCTTAAACATTACATTACATAACTTCTGACCCCTGTACAAACTGAAATTGACCTTTGTCACCATTCTTAAAGGTTTTACCCCATAACTCCATAACATTCGATCACCGATAGTACAAACGATACCTTTTTGGAATATTTATGTTCAGACAAATAATGTGGTATAGCTTTGAATATGATTGGAACATTTTTAAATTTTGGCCCCTGTGTAATTCTGCAGTTGACCCCTACCTGGCCTCCTATTGAAAATTCAAGTGGATCAATCAATCAATCAATTTTATTTATATAGCGCCAAATCACAACAAACAGTTGCCCCAAGGCGCTTTATATTGTAAGGCAAGGCCATACAATAATTACGTAAAAACCCCAACGGTCAAAACGACCCCCTGTGAGCAAGCACTTGGCGACAGTGGGAAGGAAAAACTCCCTTTTAACAGGAAGAAACCTCCAGCAGAACCAGGCTCAGGGAGGGGCAGTCTTCTGCTGGGACTGGTTGGGGCTGAGGGAGAGAACCAGGAAAAAGACATGCTGTGGAAGGGAGCAGAGATCAATCACTAATGATTAAATGCAGAGTGGTGCATACAGAGCAAAAAGAGAAAGAAACACTCAGTGCATCATGGGAACCCCCCAGCAGTCTAAGTCTATAGCAGCATAACTAAGGGATGGTTCAGGGTCACCTGATCCAGCCCTAACTATAAGCTTTAGCAAAAAGGAAAGTTTTAAGCCTAATCTTAAAAGTAGAGAGGGTGTCTGTCTCCCTGATCTGAATTGGGAGCTGGTTCCACAGGAGAGGAGCCTGAAAGCTGAAGGCTCTGCCTCCCATTCTACTCTTACAAACCCTAGGAACTACAAGTAAGCCTGCAGTCTGAGAGCGAAGTGCTCTATTGGGGTGATATGGTACTATGAGGTCCCTAAGATAAGATGGGACCTGATTATTCAAAACCTTTTAAGTAAGAAGAAGAATTTTAAATTCTATTCTAGAATTAACAGGAAGCCAATGAAGAGAGGCCAATATGGGTGAGATATGCTCTCTCCTTCTAGTCCCCATTAGTACTCTAGCTGCAGCATTTTGAATTAACTGAAGGCTTTTCAGGGAACTTTTAGGACAACCTGATAATAATGAATTACAATAGTCCAGCCTAGAGGAAATAAATGCATGAATTAGTTTTTCAGCATCACTCTGAGACAAGACCTTTCTAATTTTAGAGAGATTGCGTAAATGCAAAAAAGCAGTCTTACATATTTGTTTAATATGCGCATTGAATACGTATCCTGATCAAAAATGACTCCAAGATTTCTCACAGTATTACTAGAGGTCAGGGTAATGCCATCCAGAGTAAGGATCTGGTTAGACACCATGTTTCTAAGATTTGTGGGGCCAAGTACAATAACTTCAGTTTTATCTGAGTTTAAAAGCAGGAAATTAGAGGTCATCCATGTCTTTATGTCTGTAAGACAATCCTGCAGTTTACCTAATTGGTGTGTGTCCTCTGGCTTCATGGATAGATAAAGCTGGGTATCATCTGCGTAACAATGAAAATTTAAGCAATGCTGTCTAATAATACTGCCTAAGGGAAGCATGTATAAAGTGAATAAAATTGGTCCTAGCACAGCTACTCTGCACTGTGTTGGTATATGGCATTAGAGAACGTAAAGAAGGAATCATATCCTTAAACCTAGTTACAGCGCTTTCTGAAAGACTTCTAGTGTAATGAAACTTATTCCCCACTGCTGGGTAGTCCATCAGAGTAAATGTAATGTTATTAAGAAATGATCAGACAGAAGGGAGTTTTCAGGGAATACTGTTAAGTCTTCAATTTCCATACCATAAGTCAGAACAAGATCTAAGATATGATTAAAGTGGTGGGTGGACTCATTTACATTTTGAGCAAAGCCAATTGAGTCTAATAATAGATTAAATGCAGTGTTGAGGCTGTCATTCTCAGCATCTGTGTGGATGTTAAAATCGCCCACTATAATTATCTTATCTGAGTTAAGCACTAAGTCAGACAAAAGGTCTGAAAATTCACAGAGAAACTCACAGTAACAACCAGGTGGACGATAGATAATAACAAATAAAACTGTTTTTTGGGACTTCCAATTTGGATGGACAAGACTAAGAGTCAAGCTTTCAAATGAATTAAAGCTCTGTCTGGGTTTTTGATTAATTAATAAGCTGGAATGGAAGATTGCTGCTAATCCTCCACCTCGGCCCGTGCTACGAGCATTCTGGCAGTTAGTGTGACTCGGGGGTGTTGACTCATTTAAACTAACAGGCAGAATAAATCAATATGTTGATCAATTATTATATCATTTACTAACAGGGACTTAGAAGAGAGAGACCTAATGTTTAATAGACCACATTTAACTGTTTTAGTCTGTGGTGCAGTTGAAGGTGCTATATTATTTTTTCTTTTTGAATTTTTATGCTTAAATAGATTTTTGCTGGTTATTGGTAGACTGGGAGCAGGCACCGTCTCTACGGGGATGGGGTAATGAGGGGATGGCAGGGGGAGAGAAGCTGTAGAGAGGTGTGTAAGACTACAACTCTGCTTCCTGGTCCCAACCCTGGATAGTCATGGTTTGGAGGATTTAAGAAAATTGGCCAGATTTCTAGAAATGAGAGCTGCTCCATCCAAAGTGGGATGGATGCCGTCTCTCCTAACAAGACCAGGTTTTCCCCAGAAGCTTTGCCAATTATCTATGAAGCCCACCTCATTTTTTACTCAGCAGCACATTGAGATATGTATATATTTGCAAATTTTAGTATGTTCTTTACCAGGTTCATCATCATGTCCACCGGACTGACTTTGTGGGGGTTCATCCTGTTAAGTATCTTCTTCACCTGCTCAAACGTCGGCCTCATGGTGGCGTTGTGGGACCAGCACTTCATGATGAGCTGCTCAGGAAGAGAATCTGAGAGTCAGGCGTATTTTTAAACCAATATATTTATTTATTTAATTTTGGGTTTTTTTTGGCATGTTGTCTCACACACCTCACAGTAGTCCAACTGATTGGGACAGTGAGTATCAGATTTCTCTGTTTGGATTTCAGGCAGAGGGGGGCGCCACATGACATCCATCCTGGCACCACTGGCCTGGTCCTATTAGAGAAGACCACTGCTTACAAATCAAAGATCAAAAGCAAGCTTAAGGTTGTAATCCGCAGGGAAAAGCTGTCACACTCACTGAAGTGAGGTTGGAACGAGTGGCAATCTCAACGAGGATCAAAGAGTAGCTGCAGAGCCAATGCACAGACACAGTCACAACCTTCTCTTGTTTTATAACTTTCCTGTGAAGGATACTTAAATGCTTTAACTACATTTAAATGATTGCACTGTAGCACTGGAACACACCTATAGATATCTGCTGCTGGAGTCATGCTGCAGCTGTTTCCTAGCAGAACCTCTGGAGCCCAGTACAAATGGTTTTCATCCTCACAATTGATGACATTACCGATGACCTCAAGGTCCTCTTTTCTGTAGGTTGACAGACCGTAATCTGGAGCCAAGCAAAGTCAAACAAAAGTATCGCGATCATGCTGCTATTTGGACTTTGCCTTGGTGACGTTGTTGCTGCTATCACGTGCCATGGTGTTGTGCAATAACTAATGAACAGAGCTGATTTTTCTTGCTATGGATTTTTATGGGTGATTATGTTTTGTCATGATGCACAGGTAAAACACATCCAGACTACATATTAATTATTATATAATGGCTGAGTGGATCCTTGTCATTTGATTGATGCTTTGTATGTCACGTGACAAGGATTATTCGTCCCATTTGTGTTGCGTTGCATTTACTGTGCAGATTTGGTTCCATATGTTTTGTACCATTGCATGCTGCGAACCCTGCCCATGCACACACTAGTGGGGGATGCATTTAGCTAAAAATGGCAGAGTTTGTTTTGCTGTCGGACGATGATTTGAAAAAGCTAATTGTGAGAATTCGTCTAACCACACACACACACACACACACACACACACAAAAAAAAATCCATTATGTTGTAAGCCATCTGGAGGCATGAAGAGCTGTTAGCATGACAGGCTGGACAAATTTCTGATGTGATTTTTTTTTTTTGGAAGTATCACGGACTACATCTGTTTTTCCAAGTTGACTGAGAAACAGTTTTGGACTCCTATTTAAAGTTCATGTTGGACTGTTGATGTCAAAACACCAGTGACAAACACCAAAATGTAAGTCCCTTTTCTGTTCTTTATAAGTTAATATAATATCAAATGATAAGGATCTGTTTTAGCTGTTATATAAAACAAATAATGAATGTTTTTACATTCTTTCAACGGAACAAATATTTAATTCAGCTAAAGCTGGAATGTTCCATTCAACGAGGCAAAGCCGAGTTGAATGGAACATTCCAGCTTTCACCTCATGAAATATTCATACCATTGAATTCATAAACGTTCATTACTTGTATAATACTGAGTTGCAAATAAGATTTTGTTACCTGAGATTTTGCACACCCAGCGGTCATCGATAATACAATTTCTGGAGTGCAGTCTCCCATGAAACATCTTGTGCTGGTGCAGGTAGGCCATCCCACGGGCGATGTCAGTGGCAAAAGACAGTCTGTATTAGGACAGAAGACCTATTTAATGTTTGTTATACTCCAGGATTTTTCTAACATCAGGGTTTGGATGATCCCAAGTGCTGCTATCAGTCAAAGTTACATGTCAGACCTAGTGTATTTACATATTTGCAGGGTTATTTCTACAACTTTGTCACAATCTGCCACAGAAAAATTTTATATTTTACACTTTATATATTAGATAAATGATGCAACCATTTTCTGCACATGTACACGGTGCTACTGCTGTTTTAGACAGCATGTCTAGGTTTTCAATCAGTTTGGTCAGCTATCCATAGGAGTAACAAGCAAACCATAAATAATCCATGTGCATCAGTTGCATCATTTTTAGAAACTGTACGCAGTGGCGGGGTGGATTAAAATCACCATAGGGTTCTGTGTGTATTACCACCCCAGAACTGCTGCTGGTGATGCTTTAACAGTGCCTCATAAATCTTGTCATGTCAGGAGCTGCACTAATTCAAACTTCAAGCTATTTTGTTTTAACGCATGAAACAAGTCATGTCAAGTCTGGGAGAATACACTGGTGCCGTGTGTTGTTGCATTCACCGCACCACAGAACCATCTTTGGTCCTGGTTACCAAGCACCCAGGTAACTGGTCCATCACACATGCATTTGAAATAGGACATTTCCTCATCTGGAATCAAATTTGTTGTTACACAGTTATGCAGTTTCCAATGTGTATGTTATTAGTGCTAGTGTCTTCATTTTGAGCGGCTTCGACTCTCTCTGCTTCTGCGTTGTATGGTCCAAGTGAACTCAGGATTTCCGCCATGGGAGGTGAACACTCTGTCCAGTCAGCTAAAAGCCGGGCTCTTGGAGGAGTGAGGTCTATTGACCACCACATGCACAGCAACTCCTGCTGGCCTCTGACACCCCCCGCCAAACCTCACTCCCATCCAAAACTCCTGCTGTGTGATAAAAGTTCTGGAAATTTGTGTCGCTGTGCACCACACACACAATCATACAATGCACAAAATGTCCTTGTTCAATTCTTTGGGGGAAATTCCTGGATTGTTTGCCAGTGTTAGTATTGCTAAAGCTCAAAGTTATTTATTTTATACAATGTAGGTTTTTTTTTTTTTAGATAAAAATGTGGGGCCCAATCTGACTCTGGAGCCCGGGACTGAATCCCAGACAAGTCTTTGTAATAATCCACCCATGCACGACGCACAATAGAACCACTGAAAATATGCACATGGCCTATCAGCTTGGGACTTTGACGAGGGCGGTCGCATCTCCTCCACTCTCCCTTATCTCTGCTCTCTGCTTTAACCTTCAAGTCCCTACTTCACCAGACTGTGAATTCCTCAAATTATATTGGATACTGGATCTATTGGACTACTATTGGATTTACCATGGAATTGATCAGCTGGTCTCTGAATGCTATTGACACCATCTTTTCTACAAGAAGGTCAGGACTGGGGGAGCCTACCTGTCCAGATGGAACGTATCCTGCGGGCTATGTTCTCGACTCCTGGGGGTCTTGGCGTATTGCATGCTTGGCGCCTTTCTGTGTTGAGGATTTATTCATATTTGGTCTCATGGTAGCAGGGCTGGTACTTTTTGGCTTATGTGCTGCCCTGATCTACCGGAAAATTGGCAAGACGGCGGCATCAAGAACCACCGCCCCTCGCTTGTCCGTCATGATTAATGAGGTTGGCAAGGCAGTGCATTCTCAGACTGCGATGACTCTTGAACTCAGACGCAAGTTGGATGACATCTTGGAGCAGATGCGCGCCTTGCAGTTGAAGTTGAAGATTTCAGAGGCCGGTGAATAATTGGGAATATTCTTAATTCATAATTGGGATTTGGTTGTTCAAGTGGAACTGTTAAAAGTGTTTTTCACTGCTCAAACCACAACACGGCAGGCTTATCAAGCTTGAAGGACAAATTGCCCAACTGTTTTCCTCCAGAGGAATGTCTTCTGGCCTTGGTGATCATTTGGCTGTTTCTTATCTCAACTCACAAAGACAATAAACTGTTTTCATAGGACTGAAGCATGCTCCACTCCCTCCCCCCACCCCCCATCAAACACCCCCCACTCTGGCCTCTGCTCACATCACTCCTTCCCCCTTGTGCGGGGGCGGTGCAGTTTTAGCTGCTGCTGGTCCCTGTTCCTACCCCCAAGCTGACGGTGGCGCATCTCAGGGTTGCTACGTGACCTTCACCCACTTGCCTCAATTCGGATAACGGACTTCTTCAAATTTAGTGCACATAAACAATGTCAAATGTGTAAACAAGTAATAATTGTGGACTAACTGCTGTCTGAGGTAACTGGAGTGTAAACATAATTTCTCCACTGTGAGATCAATAAAGTATATCTCATCTCAAGTATTACTACTATGAAGAAGATGATGATTAGAACCTCAGCAGACAAGTCCATAATGTAAAAAAAGAAGAGTCACCTGAAACCCCAGTTAATGGGGATGTCATCATTCAGCAGGACATCTATCAGACTTCCTTTGGGGCAGTATTCGGTGATGATGCTGACATAAGGAACCTCAATAGACCCACCAATGAACTTGCATAGATTTGGATGATCCAGTTGTCTAGCATTGTAGGAAAAAAGGGAGAGGAATCAGTGCAAGAAAAATTCTTAGAGAATCTCTGCAAGTTTTCCCTCACCTAACTCCCTTCACCTCCTTCCTGATTGTTTTAGAGAGGGTGAAGTGTTTCTTCTGGATGTGTTTCACTGCCACAGTCCTCCCATCACTGCAGAAGAAAACAATCTGTTACTGGTTCTTACACAGTCATTGTTAGCCACGTGTGACTGAGCGCTACTTCAGTCTGACAGTTTCTCACTAGATTCCTGGCTGGATGAAGCCTTGTTTGAAGGACGTGGTGACCCCGGTGCACACCATCACATCAGTGGTGCAACTAATGCTGGAGGTGCTCTTGATGCGTTGCAGGCTGGTGGTGCTGCCGGGGCCCAAGCAGTACAGTCTACCTGCAGGGTCCAGACACTCCCTTTATTCTATGTGCGTCACACACACGGACAAAGTGTCTGTGCACGACTGTTTTCTTGTAAAACTAACACAAGGTAATTAGAAAACATCAAATTATTTCAGGACACTAATAATGAAATGCTTCAGAATTTAAATGTTTTGAGCTCCTACAATTTAATAATGCAGTTCTATATTTAATGGGAAGACTTTCTTTTGTTAAAAACTAAAATAAAATTGGGTGTAAACAAGATTTGTGAGTCACTTCACTGTCAGTCTTTCTCCCAAATATTATGTCCTTGTAGTTGATGATCCAACTTTCATCCCAAAACATTTTCTGTTTCTGGTACTGAAGCCACTGCAGAGAGGAAATCGAGATAAACATCAGAACTGCACACCTGATGAGACATCAACAACTCATGTGTGTGTGTGTGTGTGTGTGTGTGTGTGTGTGTGTGTGTGTGTGTGTGTATGTGTGTGTGTGTGTGTGTGTGTGCGCGCGCGCGCGCAGAATTACTTCTGCCAACGAGGATATGTTGTTGCGTTTATTGGTTTGTTTGTTTTATGGCTGCAACTATTCAGAATTAATTAATAGAGTGATTATTTTTTACAATTAGTCAGTTAGTTGTTTGTTCATAAAATTCCAATCAGTGTTATCAAGATGATGCTTTCAAATGTCTAGTTTTGTCCATGGCCCAAAGATTACTGCCAGATAGGAGAAAAGCAGTTTGTAAAATAAATCAGAAAATATTAACAAGAAGCTGAAATCAAGGAAGGTGGATATATCTATATTTTTAATTTTAAAAAAATGACTCAAAACTATTAATCAAAAATCTAAATATTGTTGAATAATATTCAATGAATCATTGCAGCTCTAGTTTGAATTGGACATCCTAAATGGTTGTATCTGTATATAATTTGAACCCCACTTTATTGAACAAAGTATTGATTATTGATATTTATCATTCCCGGCAGTCATAATTTTCCTTAGTTTTCTTTTTGTGTCCAGCTTTTTAAAAGTCCTTACTCTAAACAAGATAAACATGCATCAATATTTGGTCTATTTAAATTATAAGCATCCATCTTTTAATTTTGACATAAGAACTGCCAATAATCTATTTATCAAAATCCAAATATGCTGCTGTGGTTTGGTCAGGAGAATAAAAGACACATTTCAGTGAATATTTCCTCATTTATCGACGAAATTCACAAAGCCAGCACTAAAGTACAAATGATTGGGGGGTCTTTTTGTCATTTTTGACATATGGTGATAAGAGCTGGAATAAATGTTGCTGTTAATATGGTCCAAAATCTTGTTACACCATGGTGGAGGTATGTGTTCAATCCCAAGACTGTGTGTGTGTGTGTGTGTGTGTGTGTGTGTGTGTGTGTGTGTGTGTGTGTGTGTGTGTGTGTGTGTGTGTGTGTGTGTGTGTGTGTGTGTGTGTGTGTGTGTGTGTGTGTGTGTGTGTGTGTGCGCATTTGGATAAATTCTCACCACTATGGTTAGGATGAAGCCGATGCTGAAGAGGAAGACCGGAAGCCCAATGACCACCTTTATGGTGACAGACATCGGGCAGATGCCACAGTCTGCGGGACAGTTCAGACAATTTTCCTCCAACTCACAGACGCCGTCACCACATACTAAAACACATCCAGAGTTTACAGGTTTTAGGTTTTAATCTACCCAAGGAAGAAAAGGGACAAAAAAGTTATGATGAAGACAACACAAATAATTTTTTTTTTAAGAAAGCCTTTGATGTGATCATTTTGGGGGGCTTTTTTTTAACCTGTTAGGGATTATTTAGAAGTAAGGTGAGTTTGAGAGTTATTGCACTGACCTTGTGCACTGACAACAAGCACCTTGGACTCCAGTGCTCCGTGCATCTGTCCAATTTTGATATGAGCAATGACAGAAGTGACTCCCACATGGACCAGAACTACCTGCATGAGAAACAGCAAACTAATATCTTTAACCGGAGAGTTAAAAAATAAAAATTAAAAATCTGACTCCAGGGTAAATTCAGACATTTGGTCGTTTTGCAGAAGCGACAACTCTGTAATTGCATTTATTGATGACAGTTGATTGTGATTTTAAGATGAATCCGCTCATAATTAGGGTGACAGATGAATTTATATGAATGTGTTTGTCTACCTTTGTCAGATTATACACAGCACAGCACTTTTTATTGTATATACACACACACACACATTTTTTTTCTCATCACTTCCCTGCAGTGCTACATGTATAGTAGAGTGCCATTCAATATTATGGCTAAAAAAAAAATCAACTTTTTCCAGGTCCCACTCCATAATTGTTTTACTTTTATGAATACATTTCTTCATGTAATGTGGAGTTGCATCAGGAAGGCCATCCGGCGTAAAACCTGTGCCAATTCAACACGCAGATCCACCTTGGATTTGCTGTGGCGACTCCGAGTGCAAACAAGGGAGCAGCCAAAAGGACTTACTTTTAGTATTAAGTGCTACAAGTTTCATTCAGATATATGGGTATTTACTGGTAGCTCAATGAACTGAAGTGTTTCCTATATCACGGAATATAATTGGGGCTCAGTTGACCAGTCTGGCTATGAAAGTGGACTAGATGTAGAGTTGATGGCATCAGCTGTCAGTCCAGTTAAGGGTGATATCATTCGCTTCATTGAGCAACATTAACAGAGTTTCATCCCAGAGATGATTACTGTGAGTTTCTGCACTTGTCACTGCTGTTTCTGGGATCTGGCTGCAATGGTGATGTACACATTCTGGGGCATTCCATCGAGCTAGATGATGGCAAAGCTCATATGCAGTCTGAAGACATACATCTATCGTTTACTGGTTTCAACTGACTGCACGTGAACTCTCGTCTCTTGGCCATTTCAACACATTTGTGATAAAGGTCTACCTCAAAGCTTGCTTCACATGAATATGTGCATCATCTGCTCCACAAAATGATCTGCAGCTACTGTGTGAGCTGGACAGCTACAAGAGGACAAATGAAGCGATTGCTAAAGCTGCAGTAAAGTCATTCTCTGGACAGTGCATTGGGACATTTTCAGTCATTTTTATTTGTTAATCTGTTTTTGTTCAAAAAGCACTTATTAAGTTCTGAAGTAACTGCTAGCAGCTGCTAGTTTTCATTTTAAGTATTTCTACAATATTCTTATTGTTGGGAAAATGAAGTACACAGACCCACGACAGGGGTGTAAATGAATGGCTAATAGGAAGTCCGAATAAATAATTTATTCTGCAAATGTGCACATCCACCAAAATATGCTTTTAGTCTGTCAATCATTCTACACAAAAGATGATGCGTGGGCAGGCCCGAGGGTAGGAGACGCCTATCCAGAGAAGAGCCGGGACCCATGAGGTTCCACCGCCAACGGAGACCTGCAACACACCGGAGCCGCCAAGTCCTGAGTCCCCAGGTGGCCACCGCTTCCAGCTGTCAGATCCGGTACTGCTGGCAGGAACAGACACAGGTTAAAGGTGGGTGTGTGTACACCCAGCAAACAGTCAGCAAAAATACAGTTCCTTTCTGGGGGAAAAAACCTCCACCTCCAAACACAGGAACACAGAGTATGTGCAGTGCCTTATGTATCACTTAATCAAAGTCTGAAGTGAGGAGTGGAGACGCCAACTCCTCCAACTTCCACAAACTTGGCTACAAGTTGCAAGTGTACAAAAGGTTACGACTGCAAAAAGCTCTGCTGCAAAAACGTGTGCGTATGGCACCGAACGGCGGAGTAATCTACCTGACGGGTAAGCTGATAACTCGGCAGAGTTCTGATGTCTCTCCCTGGCTTTTATGGGTGGTGGTGATGATGATGACTGATGACTGACAGCTGTCAGTACCGGTGCTCCTGGGGCTCCTGGGAGGCGACTGCGCCCTCTGGTGCCTGACACCCGACGACAGGCAGGGCGCCCTCTGGTGGTGAGCCAGCAGTACCTCCTCTTCGGGCGGCCCACACAACAGGACCCCCCCCCCCCCCCCCCCAACGGGTGCCTCCTGGCGCCCGACCAGGCTTGTCGGGATGTCGCTGGTAGAAATCGGCCAGGAGGGCCGGATCCAGGATGACGCTCCTCTTCACCCAGGAGTGCTCTTCGGGTGCGTACCCCTCCCAATCCACCAGATATTGGAAACCCCGACCCCTCCGGCGAACATCAAGGAGCCTGCGTACCGTCCACGCAGGCTCGCCGTCGATGATGCGGGCAGGAGTTGGTGCTGGTCCGGGGGTGCAGAGGTCCGAGGTGTGATACGGCTTGACTTTGGACACGTGGAACATGGGGTGGATCCGCAGTGAAGCTGGGAGTTTAAGCTTCACTGCGGCTGCACTGATGACTTTGGTGATGGGAAAGGGTCCAATGTATCTGTCCGTTAGTTTGGGTGAGTCTGTGTTCAGAGGTATGTTCTTGGTTGATAGCCAAACCTCCTGCCCAGGCTGGTAAGCGGGGGCCGGGGTGCGTCGGCGGTCTGCATGGCTCTTCGCCCTCGTCCGGGCTTTCAGAAGGGCAGAGTGGGCTGTCCGCCACACCCGACGGCACCTTCTGAGATGGGCCTGGACCGAGGGAACCTCGACCTCTCCCTCAACTGCTGGAAATAATGGGGGCTGGTACCCCAAACACACCTCGAATGGGGAGAGGCCGGTCGCCGATGATATTTGGCTATTGTGGGCATACTCGATCCAGGCCAGATGTTGACTCCAGGCCGTCGGGTGCGCGGAGGTCACACAACGTAAGGCCTGTTCCAGATCTTGATTAGCCCGCTCTGCTTGTCCATTAGTCTGTGGGTGGTACCCGGACGACAGGCTTGCGGTGGCCCCCAGTTCCCTACAGAAACTCCTCCAGACTTGCGAGGAGAACTGGGGACCACGATCTGATACGATGTCCATCGGGATACCATGCAGACGCACGATATGGTGGACCAGGAGGTCTGCAGTCTCCTGGGCCGTTGGGAGCTTCGGGAGGGCCATGAAGTGGGCCGCCTTGGAGAACCGGTCCACTATCGTCAAGATAGTAGTCATTCCCTGGGACGCAGGGAGACCCGTGACGAAGTCCAGGCCTATGTGTGACCAGGGGCGTCGAGGTACTGGCAACAGCTGGAGGAGTCCTTTTTCGGCTTGGTGCACAGCCTTGCCCCTGGCGCAGGTGGTACAGGCCCAGACATACTCCCGGACATCGGTCTCCATCGACACCCACCAGAATTGCTGTCGGACCAATGTCACGGTTCTTCGCACCCCTGTATGGCAGGAGAGCTTGGAACCATGACAGAAGTCCAAGACTGCAGCTCTTGCGTCTGGTGGGACATACAACCGGTTAGCTGGTCCACCGCCGGGGTCTGGGTGACGCATCAGGGCCTCCCTGACGATGTTCTCCATGTCCCACGTGAGGGTGGCGACGATAGCGGACTCCGGTAAGATGGTGTCTGGTGGATCCGACAGCTCTGTTTTGACCTCCTCTTCATGCACCCGGGACAGCGCGTCAGACCTCTGGTTTTTAGTCCCGGGGCGGTAGGTGATCTGGAAGTCAAATCGACGAAAAAACAGTGACCAACGGGCTTTCCTGGGGTTCAGACGCCTAGCGGTCCGGATGTACGCCAGGTTCCGATGGTCAGTGAAGACCGTGAATGGAACCGCAGCTTCCTCCAACAGATGTCTCCACTCCTCCAGGGCCTCTTTCACCGCCAGGATCTCCCGATTGCCAACGTCATAGTTCCGCTCTGCCGGGGTCAACCTGCGAGAGAAATAGGCACAAGGGTGGAGAACCTTGTCGGACTCCCTGCTCTGGGACAGCACGGCTTCTATCCCTGAGTCAGAGGCATCCACTTCAACAACAAACTGGCGGTTAGGATCGGGCTGCACCAGAACTGGCGCAATCGAAAACCGGTGTTTCAACTCCCTAAACGCGGTTTCGCACCGATCCGGCCAGGTGAAGGGGATTTTTGGGGTGGTCAGGGCTGTAAGAGGACCAACAACTTGACTATAGCCGTTAATGAACCTCCTATAGAAATTTGCGAAGCCGAGGAACTGTTGCAGCTTCCTACAGCTTACCGGTTGGGGCCAATCTCTCACCGCCGCTACCTTGGCCGGATCGGGTGCGACGGAGTTGGAGGAGATGATGAACCCCAGGAAGGACAAAGAAGTACAGTGGAACTCGCACTTCTCGCCCTTCACAAACAGCCGGTTCTCCAACAACCGCTGCAGGACCTGATGTGCATTCTTAACATGGGTCTCAGGATCCGGGGAGAAGATGAGGATATCATCCAGGTATATGAAGATGAACCGATGCAGGAAGTCCCGCAAGACGTCATTTACCAACGCTTGGAACGTCGCGGGGGCGTTAGTGAGGCAGAACGGCATGACCAGGTACTCAAAATGACCTAATGGGGTGTTAAATGCCATCTTCCATTCGTCTCCCTTCTGGATCCGAACCAGGTGATAAGCATTCCTAAGATCCAGTTTAGTGCATATTTTGGCTCCATGCAGGGGCATGAACACTGAATCCAATAGAGGCAGCGGGTATCGGTTACGAACTGTAATCTCGTTCAGCCCTCTATAATAAATGCATGGACGGAGTCCGCTGTCCTTCTTGCCCACAAAAAAGAAACCAGCACCTAACGGCGAGGAAGAGTTCCGGATTAACCCGGCAGCTAAAGAGTCCCGGATGTAGGTCTCCATTGATTCGCGCTCAGTGCCCGGAACCAAATCAATGGCACAATCATACGGTCGGTGCGGGGGAAGCGTGAGTGCCAGATCTTTTCTGAAAACGTCAGCAAGATCATGGTACTCAGCCGGTACTGCCATAAGATTGGGGGGGACTTGGACCTCCTCTTTAGCATTCTCACCGGGTGGGACCGAGGATCTTAAACACTCCCAGTGGCAGGTTTCGCTCCATTGAGCCACAACCCCAGTCGGCCAATCGAGCCGGGGATTGTGCTTAATCATTCATGGATAACCCAAAATAATTCTGGAGGTAGATGGTGTTACAAAAAACATAATCGCCTCCCTGTGATTTCCAGATACAACCAGTGTTAAGGGCTGTGTCTGGTGTGTTATTATTGGAAGAAGGGTGCCATCTAGTGCCTGTACCTTCAAAGGTGAAGGAAGGGCCACTAGAGGGAGCCCTACCTCCTTCGCCCATCTACTATCCAGTAGATTCCCCTCTGACCCCGTGTAGAGTAGTGCTGGGGCATGAAGGGTTAAATCCCCACAGAGGATTGTGACTGGGAGTCATGTGGATTTACGTGGTTTCCCCTCGTGAGTATTATGGCTCATCTTTAGCCCAGTCTCTAGCGAGAGTTGTCGTTTTGATCGCTTGGGGCAGTTTTCTGCATGTGCTCACTCGAGCCGCAGTAAAAACACTCTCCATGTGCCAGCCTGCTTTGTCTGTCATTCAATCTCATTTTAGCCCTGCTCATGTCCCTAACATCGTCAGCAGGGGGAGCTGTTGTCACGCGGAGCACTCTGGCTTTGGAGCGGGGGGAGGATGGTGCTGCTTCAGACCCGGAAGGGAGGGGGCGGCGTGTGCCCGGCCATGCCCCTCGTCTCGCTCCCGTCGATGTTCATCTAATCGGTTGTCTAACCATATAACTAGGTCCATAAGCCCATCTAAATCCCGCGGCTGATCCTTCACCACCAGGTGCTCCTTTAGGGCCGGAGACAGCCCCCTTATAAAGGCGGTGCGGAGCGCTACTGCATTCCAGCCAGCTCTCGCTGCTGCAACACGGAAGTCGACTGAATACTCAGTGGTGCTCCGGCGCCCCTGTTGGATTGACAGTAGCACATTAGAAGCGGATTCGCCTCTGTAAGGATGATCAAACACCTGTCGAAACTCCCTGATAAACTCAGTGTACGTCGACAGGAGCCGTGAATTCTGCTCCCAGAGCGCCGTAGCCCAGGCGCGTGCCTTGCCCTGAAGCAAATTAATCGCAAAAGCCACCCGGCTGTGGTCTGACGCGTACATCACGGGGCGTTGTGAAAAAACGAGCGCGCACAGCATAGGAAAGTCCGCGCACGTTTCGACACAACCCCCGTACGGTTCCAGGGGGCTAATGTAAGCTTCGGGAGAAGGGGGGGAGACCCTTGAACCACCACTGGATCATCAGTATTAAGCAACAGGCCCACAGGAGGGGTGGCTGCAGCCGTGCCTGATGCGCACACCTCTGCCTGAGCGGTGAGAGCCTCCATCCTGCGGGTGAGGTGAATATCCTGCTCGGTTAACAGATCCAACTAAGCCATAAGGTTGGTGAGAATGTGCTGCAGCTCACCCAACTCAACTCCTGGTAAAGCCTGCGCACCTTGCATTTCCATTGGTGGTTCAAACGGTGGTAAACGCCCCTCGGAGTCCATGACATGGCCGAGTTATCCTGTTGGGAAAGTGAAGTACACGGACCCACGACAGGGAGCGTAAGTAAATAGGAAGTCCGAATAAATAACAATTTATTCTGCAAATGTGCACAACCACCAAAATATGTTTTTAGTCTGTCACTCAAGCTACACAAAAGATGACGCGTGGGCAGGCCCGAGGGTAGGAGATGCCTATCCAGAGAAGAGCCGGGACCCACGAGGTTCCACCGCCAACGGAGACCTGCAACACACCGGAGCCGCCAAGTCCCGAGTCCCCAGGTGGCCACCGCTTCCAGCTGTCAGATCCGGTACTGCTGGCAGGAACAGACACAGGTTAAAGGTGGGTGTGTGTACACCCAGCAAACACTTTTAACAAGAGATTTTGTCACGGAAAGCCGCGCGGAGGCTTCGCGCGTCACGACCGATTCACTGATGAAGCAAGACAAAGGAACACCTCCGTTTCGGAGTGTTAGAGGACAAGTTGGGACATGCCTATCTCGGCTTTCAGTGCTTACCAGTCGAGTGAGTATAAGAGAAATTGTGGAGAGCTGGGCATGTCCCAACTTGTCTTCTAACACTCCGAAACGGAGGTGTTCCTTTGTCTTGCTTCATCAGTGAATCGGTCGTGACACGCGAAGGCTCCGCGCGGCTTTCCATGACAAAATCTCTTGTTAAAAGTGAAATCTGCTGGAAAATGGCTGATGTCCAGCTCTTGTGATAACCAGAGAAATTGCACACGACGGTCTTGGCTCCACACAGCCATCCGTTTAGAAATGATGTGGTGGTTTCTGCCTCTCGATGGCGGCTTGGAGCGCGGCGCGCCATTGTGGGCCGTCCTTAAAGCTGTAGTGACACTCCTTATTCTCTGTGAAGCCCATAAAATTTTCACCGAAAGCCAGATAAATTTTTTGAATGGTTTCCAGCTGCCTGTCTCTAACAGTTTCTGAAAAAATTCTGATGGAAAAAAAGCCCAAATCATTCTGTCATTTCCTGACAATGAAAATCCGACGAGATGGGTGAAACAGTGCTCACTCAAAGCCTGCCCACAGGCGAATGACGCAACCGACAGGCGTGGAAAAACTCACGCATGCGCACGAAGGTTCAAGCTTGGCTGACATAAAAACATATGAATCAAATCCATATAGTTTTTGAAAAAAATAAAAAGGTACGATACTTTTCTAACAGACCTCTTACATCCAAGTTTTTCAGCTTTTTTCTTTTCACATAATGAACAAATCTGGGGTGTGGGACAATAAAAATTAGAAACTTTATTTTTGAGTGGCACCCTAATGTACAGTGCAAACCAGAGCAGAGAGTTTCTATTTTATAGTATATCAGCAGAGTAGACAGTGGGTTTTTAACATTAGGGCTGATGTTCTCTGACTAACAAATTAAATTGTTGTGTCCTTGAGTTATCCCACCTTTGAGGTCCAGTACTTCTGGCTCATCTTGCCCGCTTTGGACATGGTGTGAGTCACTATCTTGCCGTCATCTGGAATCCATGGGCCACATATTCCACTGTGTTTCTGCAAAGAAATCAGAAGGCAAATTGTAACATCCACGAATTTGATTCCGACACCTGAATAAATTCAGTTGCTGAATTACAATATACTCACGTATATGAATCACTATTCAAACTCCAAAGTATTGCAGTATTATTTTTGTTATTATTAATTGCAGTATCAATATTATTAATATTATCACTGACTAAAAGGATTGTGTGTGGGGAAAAAAGAAAATTATAAAATGCTGCCTGCAGAATTATTATTCATTTGTACCATTGTTGTTGTTGTTCAAAATTTTCACATTTAATGTATGATGGAGTCAGTAATTTACTTGTTTTTAAGATAAAAGGTCTGAAAAATGTACTTTATCTTGCCTGCCCAATATTAACAGGCACAAAGATGAAGTAAACAAGTGGCTGTAGTGACGAAAACCCAGCATTGAGATTTTTATTTGTTTTTGTTTGTCTTTTTTTTCCTTCAGGATTTGGTGAAATACAACTGTTTTATATTCAGCATGTAGCTGCAAACAAAGAGAGAAATATGGGTATAATTTCAGTATAGGTACAACTTGAGCAACGAAGTATTTGTATTCTTTTAGGTCTATTCTCATACCTTCACACAGAGAAATAGATGTGTCATTTCTGTCCCAAAAAGCGATACGTTTGTCCAAAAAGTACCCTAAGGTATATAAATGGACCTTAAGGTGAAAACAGTGGTCCTTTGTTTAATTTTTTCATTGCTTTTTCATTTCATTGCTGATCATGTTCAATAGTACATTGTTCACCTCTACTAGGGTACAACTAAAGTCCTAGAGTACCACAGAGCATTGGAGTGGACCCTTTTAGGTCCATTCCTGTTCCTTAATTTCTTAGTGTGCACAAAATATGACAATAAACCTTTGCTGATTTTGTAAATTCAAGTTCTCAGAGGTAGTGTGATGTGTATTTGCTGGATAGTTTTAATGTTTTTTTCTACCCTCTAGTGGTCAAAGCTATTTTATTGGTAGTATAAAATGCTCCTTGGCATGATGTTGTTACACTGATGATACTTAGAGCTCTGCTAGTATGTTTGTAAATTCTTGGGTTTTACAATTTTCTTAATTACATGAAATGAGAAAAATGGGCTTTGTTATATAAAACGTTCTACATTTTTGCTGTTATATTATTGAAAGCAAACTAGCCACAGATTGCCAAAAGGCACATGGGAGACTTGAGCCTAGATTTAATCTGTTTTCTTTTGAACAGTCCATGTCTACCACATGAAGTAACAGACAGAAGTTATACTACTGTGTCCAGTCTCTCCAATCACAATCACTGGAGCCTCTATCTCCTTCAGAGCTGTGTCATGGGTGTTTTGATGGCTCCCCTCACTAGTCTCTTTAATGCACAGTCACTTTGTTTTTTGAAGGCGGCCAGCTCTAAACAGATTTTCCATCGAGTACTACACTGTTTCTATTGACGTAGATTAATTTCACAAGATATTTAATGACTTGAAAACATTCATGTTCAAAACATTCACCTAAGTGGCTCTACTCTACTCTATTCTACTCTTTTTTTAGATATTTAGATATACCTTAGTATACACTAGCAGAATTCTACCTTAGAATTGGAATGTATTATGAAGACATACCTTACTGAATTTTCATGTATCCATCGCTTGACTTGTCTGAAGAAAACAGGCTACAATAGTAAGAATTTAGGTGTTTTCGATCAGAGTGTTGTGAAAGTGTCGTGACACGGACCCACAACAGGGGGCGTTAATGAACGGACAATGGGTAAGCCAAAAGTAACAATTTAATGTTGTGAATTGCACAACGACGTACAGACAATAACAATATGGTGGACTGTCAATCATACACCAGGTGACGTGTGGGCAGGCTCGACGATAGAAGACGCCTGGCGAGAGAAGATCCGGATCCCCACACAGCTTCCACCACCAACGGAGCTGAAGAACACCGGAGCCGCCAAGCCCTGCGCCCCAGGTGGCCACTGTCTTCAGCAGTCAGACCCGGTACTGCTGGCAGAAAACAGAGACAGTCCTGATGAGTGTGAGTTCGCACACTCAGTAATCCCACAGTCAGTGTTTAGTAAGGAGGGAGAACCTCCACCTCCAATCACACACTCGTGCAGCTCCTGTCTAACCACTTATCTGGTTGGAGTGTGAAGCGAAGCCATCGCTGATCACACCAAACGCCAATCCCACAGATAAGGACACACCACAGGAAAACGGCTGCAAAGAAGTACAGATTATTACTCAATGTTTTGAGTCAGCAGAGAAAGTTACCTGAATGGTAGCTGATTTCTCGGCGAGGAGGTGGAGTTGCAGTCCGGCCTTTATGGTGATGGTGATGAGATGAATGAGTGACAGCTGGTGCTGAGGATGAGTGACAGCTGTCACTCCCAGTGGCTCCGGCGCCCTCTCGTGCTTGAAGCCCGCACTCCAAGCAGGGCGCCATCTGGTGGTGGTGGGCCAGCAGTACCTCCTCTTCAGTGGCCCACACAACAGGACCCCCCCCTCAACGGGCGCCTCCTGGCGCCCGACCAGGCTTGTCCGGGTGCCGGGCGTAGAATTCGGCCAGGAGGACCGGGTCCAGGTTGAAGCTCCTCTTCACCCAGGAGCGTTCTTCGGGTCCATATCCTTCCCAGTCCACCAAATACTGGAACCCCCGGCCCTTTCGACGAACGTCCAGGAGTCGGCGCACAGTCCAAGCCGGCTCCCCGTCTATGATCCGGGCAGGCGGCGGCGCCGGTCCGGGGGCACAGAGGGGAGAGGTGTGGCAGGGTTTGAGTCTGGAGACATGGAATACTGGATGTATCCGCAGTGAAGCTGGCAGCTTCAGCTTCACTGTGGCTGGACTTAGGACCTTCACGATGGTGAAGGGTCCTATAAATCTGTCCTTCAGGTTCTGGGATTCCATTTGCAGAGGTATGTCCTTTGTGGATAACCAAACCGCCTGCCCGGGCTGGTATGCAGGGGCCGGGGAACGCCGGCGGTCTGCATGGGCCTTAGCCCTTGTCTGGGCTCTGAGCAGGGCAGAGCGGGCGGTACGCCACACCCAACGGCACTTCCTCAGATGGGCCTGGACCGAGGGCACCCCGACGTCTCCCTCCACTAGCAGAAACAATGGGGGCTGGTACCCCAAACACACCTCAAACGGGGAGAGGCCGGTGGCAGATGAAACTTGGCTATTATGAGCGTACTCGATCCAGGCCAGATGGTCACTCCAGGCCGTTGGGTGTGCGGAGGTCATGCAGCGGAGGGCCTGCTCCAGTTCCTGGTTCGTCCGCTCTGCCTGCCCGTTCGTCTGGGGGTGGTACCCAGACGAGAGACTGACGGTGGCCCCCAGTTCCCTGCAGAAACTCCTCCAGACCTGGGAGGAGAACTGAGGACCACGATCTGAGACAATGTCTGCTGGAATCCCATGCAGATGCACGACGTGGTGGACCAGGAGGTCTGCAGTCTCCTGGGCCGTCGGGAGCTTCGGGAGGGCCAAGAAGTGGGCCGCCTTGGAGAACCGGTCCACTATCGTTAAGATGGTGGTGTTGCCCTGGGACGGCGGGAGACCCGTGCCAAAGTCCAGGCCGATATGAGACCAGGGGCGACGAGGCACAGGCAGAGGCTGGAGGAGGCCTTGGGCCTTGTGATGGTCGGCTTTGCCCCTGGCACAGGTGGTGCAGGCCTGGACATACTCCCGGACGTCGGCTTCCATAGACGCCCACCAGAAGTGCTGCCGGACCACTGCCACGGTCCTTCGCACCCCTGGGTGACAGGAGAGCTTGGAACCGTGACAGAAGTCAAGGACCGCAGCCCTGGCCTCTGGTGGGACGTACAGTTTGTCCTTCGGACCTGTCCCCGGGTCCGGGCTCCGTGTCAGGGCCTCCCGGACGGTCTTCTCCACGTCCCAGGTAAGGGTGGCCACGACAGCGGACTCGGGGATGATGGTTTCAGGGGGGTCTGACAGCTCGGTCTTGACCTCCTCTTCATGCACCCGGGACAGGGCGTCAGATCGTTCGTTCTTTGTCCCGGGGCGGTAGGTGATCCGGAAGTCAAAACGCCCGAAGAACAGCGACCAGCGGGCTTGCCTGGGGTTCAGACGCTTCGCGGTCCGGATGTACTCCAGGTTCCGATGGTCTGTGAAAACCGTAAATGGTACCGATGCTCCCTCCAACAGGTGTCTCCACTCCTCAAGAGCCTCCTTCACCGCAAGAAGTTCCCGACTGCCGACGTCATAGTTCCGTTCAGCTGGGGTCAACCTGCGGGAAAAGTAGGCACATGGATGGAGAACCTTGTCGGACTCCTCGCTCTGGGACAGCACGGCTCCTATCCCTGAGTCAGAGGCATCCACTTCAACAACAAACTGGCGCTTGGGATCGGGCTGCACCAGAACCGGTGCAGTCGAGAACCGGCGTTTCAACTCCCTAAACGCGGTTTCGCACCGATCCGACCAGGTGAAGGGGACTTTTGTGGATGTCAGGGCTGTCAGGTGGCTAACTACCTGACTGTAGCCCTTGATGAACCTCCGGTAGAAATTTGCAAAACCGAGGAACTGTTGTAGTTTCCTACGGTTCGTTGGTTGGGGCCAATCTCTCACCGCCGCAACCTTGGCCGGATCAGGGGCGACGGAGTTGGAGGAGATTATGAACCCCAAGAAGGACAAAGAAGTGCGGTGGAACTCACACTTCTCGCCCTTCACAAACAGCCGGTTCTCCAACAACCGCTGTAGGACCTGACGTACATGCTTGACATGGGTCTCAGGATCCGGAGAAAAGATGAGTATATCGTCTAGAAATACGAAGACAAACCGATGCAGGAAGTCCCGCAAGACGTCATTAACCAATGCTTGGAATGTCGCGGGCGCATTGGTGAGGCCAAACGGCATGACCAGGTACTCAAAGTGACCTAACGGGGTGTTAAATGCCGTCTTCCACTCGTCTCCCTCCCGGATCCGAACCAGGTGATAAGCATTCCTAAGATCCAATTTTGTGAAAATTTGGGCTCCATGCAGGGGTGTGAACACTGAATCCAACAGAGGTAACGGGTATCGGTTGCGAACCGTGATCTCGTTCAGCCCTCTGTAATCAATGCATGGACGGAGTCCGCCGTCCTTCTTGCCCACAAAAAAGAAACCAGCACCCATCGGGGAGGTGGAGTTCCGGATCAACCCGGCAGCTAACAAGTCCCGGATGTAGGTCTCCATTGATTCGCGTTCCGGACGTGAGAGGTTGTACAGCCTGCTGGACGGGTACTCAGCGCCCGGTATCAAATCAATGGCACAATCGTACGGACGGTGCGGGGGCAGCGTGAGTGCCAGATCCTTGCTGAAGACGTCAGCAAGGTCGTGGTACTCGGCCGGCACCGCCGCCAGATTGGGGGGGACTAAAGCCTCCTCCTTAGCTGTCACACCGGGTGGAACCGAGGATCCTAAACACTCCCGGTGGCAGGTTTCGCTCCACTGAACCACAACCCCAGACAGCCAATCAGTCCGGGGATTGTGTTTTAACACCCATGGAAAACCCAATATCACTCGGGAGGTAGAAGGTGTTACATAAAACACAATCTCCTCCCTGTGATTCCCAGACACCACCAACGTCACTGGCTGTGTCTGGTGTGTGATTAGTGGAAGAAGGGTGCCATCTAGCGCCCGCACCGACAATTGTGACAGTAAGGCCACTAGAGGGAGCCCAACCTCCTTTGCCCATCTGCTATCCAGCAGATTCCCCTCCGACCCCGTGTCCACCAGTGCTGGGGCGTGAAGGGTTAGATCCCCACTCAGGATCGTGACTGGGATTCATGCAGATCGTCGGGGTTTCCCCACGTGGGTGTTGTGACCCACCCATAGCCCAGTCTCTAAGGACGAGTGCTGCTGTTTTGACCGTTTGGGGCATTCTCTCTGTGTGTGCTCGGTAGAGCTGCAGAGAAAACACTCTCCACGGATCAGCCTCCTTTGTCTCTGATCTGATCGTTTTTTGGCCCTGCTCGTTTCCATAGCAACGTCAGCAGGGGGAGCTGTTGTCACGTGGAGAGCCCTGGCAGTGGAGCGTGGGGAAGTCGGCTTCCTTTCAGACCCAGGAGGAAGAGGGACGGCTTGTACCTGACCACGCCCCTCGTCTCGCTGCCGTCGGTGTTCCGTTAATCGGTTGTCTAACCGTATAACCAGGTCGATAAGCCCATCTAAATCCCGCGGCTCGTCCTTCGCCACCAGGTGCTCCTTAAGGACCAGAGACAGTCCGTTTACAAAGGCGGCGCGGAGCGCAACAGCATTCCAGCCGGCTCGCGCTGCCTCGATGCGGAAGTCGACTGCATACTTCGCTGCGCTCCGACGCCCCTGCCGTATCGACAGCAGCACACTTGAAGCGGTCTCGCCTCTATGAGGGTGGTCGAACACCTGTCGGAACTCCCTCACAAACTCAGTATAAACCGTTAGGAGCCATGAATTCTGCTCCCAAAGCGCCGCAGCCCAGGCGCGTGCCTCTCCTCGAAGCAAATTGATCACATAAGCCACCCGGCTAGCGTCTGACGCGTACATGGCGGGACGCTGTGAAAAGACGAGCGAGCACTGCATCAAGAAGTCCGCGCACGTCTCCACACAGCCTCCGTACGGCTCCGGAGGGCTTATATATGTTTCAGGGGAGGGTGGGGGGGTTCGTTGAACGACCAGCGGAATGTCTGTTTCTGGCACATGGTCAGCAGGAGGAGGTGCTGCAGCAGCGCCCTGAGCACGCGCTTCCACCTGGGCGGTGAGAGCCTCCATCCTACGACTGAGAACACTGCTCTGCTCGGTAACTAAGTCCAACCGAGCGGTGAAGGCGGTTAAGATGTGCTGCAGCTCACCCAACACGCCTCCTGCTGGCGCCTGTGCACCTCGCTCTTCCATTGGCTGTTCAAGCGATGGTTGACGCCCCTCGGGATCCATGACGCTGGCCGAGAAATCCTGTTGTGAAAGTGTCGTGACACGGACCCACAACAGGGGGCGTTAATGAACGGACAATGGATAAGCCAAAAGTAACAATTTAATGTTGTGAATTGCACAACGACGTACAGACAATAACAATATGGTGGACTGTCAATCATACACCAGGTGACGTGTGGGCAGGCTCGACGATAGAAGACGCCTGGCGAGAGAAGATCCGGATCCCCACACAGCTTCCACCACCAACGGAGCTGAAGAACACCGGAGCCGCCAAGCCCTGCGCCCCAGGTGGCCACTGTCTTCAGCAGTCAGACCCGGTACTGCTGGCAGAAAACAGAGACAGTCCTGATGAGTGTGAGTTCGCACACTCAGTAATCCCACAGTCAGTGTTTAGTAAGGAGGGAGAACCTCCACCTCCAATCACACACTCGTGCAGCTCCTGTCTGACCACTTATCTGGTTGGAGTGTGAAGCGAAGCCGTCGCTGATCACACCAAACGCCAATCCCACAGATAAGGACACACCACAGGAAAATGGCTGCAAAGAAGTACAGATTATTACTCAATGTTTTGAGTCAGCAGAGAAAGTTACCTGAATGGTAGCTGATTTCTCGGCGAGGAGGTGGAGTTGCAGTCCGGCCTTTATGGTGATGGTGATGAGATGAATGAGTGACAGCTGGTGCTGAGGATGAGTGACAGGTGTCACTCCCAGTGGCTCCGGCGCCCTCTCGTGCTTGAAGCCCGCACTCCAAGCAGGGCGCCATCTGGTGGTGGTGGGCCAGCAGTACCTCCTCTTCAGCGGCCCACACAACACAGAGTTAACATGTTTAAATGATTTCTTTGTTTTTATTTTTATGTTCTTAGTTAATTTAGGTCATAATGTGGAGATACGTTTTCATTATGAAATTAAAAAGCATAATATTAGAATTTATTTATGAAGCTTGATTTTTTTTGTATATGACGTAATTAAAAATGGGGGTTCAGGGTTCACATGTTTTCTAACACCACTGTCATGTATATAAATTTAAAATATAGCATGTATAGCATGGCATATTTTCCCCTCACAGTAGATAAACAGGCTTCTTTATATTTTTAAATGCAAACTTAAACAAAATGTAACTGAGATCTTGTGTAGCTTCTACCAAATGTCAAGGTCAATGTATCTTTTAAGATTTGGGTGATACAGAGCAAGGTGCAGGAGGGGGTTTGCTGAAGTGCCAGCAGTTTATTGTGATGTTTGCTGCGTACTGACCATAAGGCCGAGAGGACAGGAGTGGATGTTGGCGTGATACACACAGCAGTTCATTTCATTAGCATTGTTCCAGTTTGATGGGCATTCGTGTTCATCACAGAAGTGCTTTGCCTCCGATGCATTGCTGCAACAGAAGATGAGCATCAGTGACACTATTTATACCTCCATGCGAGTTGGATTGTGGTTTGTAAACATTTGTGGAGTCACTGTTGGATTTCTTTTTAAAACTGTGGAACATTTTATCACCCTTTCTGCAGCTTTTTCCTAAATAATGATCACCACATTAACATACAGTGCATGTTTGTAGCACATGGATATGTGTGTGTATTAGGGGAATGGAAGCAGAGGTTAACACGCTCACCTGAACTGGAAAATCTTGTTCCTGACTGCATACTCGTAAAAAGAATCTGAGGCTGTGACCGTGTAGGTGACGTTGAACTCTTCCCCGTTGGTTATTTTTTCTGGAGGACGCTCCACCCAGGCCATTTCCAAACCTGGAAAGACACACACACACACACATACCTCACCTGAGTGAGCACATTCAAGCTGTGAATAGTGCATGTATATAATCCATGTTCGTGCAAGTCCTTTATGACTGCGTAAAGTGTTGTGCTTGCACTTGCATTATGTATTGTGTTCGAACAAGAAGATGAACTCACCTGCTCAGCATTATTCTTTAAATCCAAATTTTGATTATGTATTACTGTGCAAAATATTTAGACTCCTCCCCCCCACCTCCCCCTTATTTTTAATTAGAGATTTATGTTTTCTTAAAGACACGCTTTTGTTGGAATGGAAATGCTTGTAGACTTCAAATTTGTGTTCCTGTTGATCCACTACTGAAGAACAAATAAATATCCAACTATTTTTTTTCCCCAATAAATTCTTAGTTGCTTAAAATTTTGTCACAGCACTGTAATAATGAATTCAACATATATTAAGAAATACATACAAATAAAGATATTTAATTTGCAAATATTTCTTATTCATGTATCAAACACTGTGCAAAAATGTTTGGCTTCCTCAAACATTCATAAAAAATAAAGTGTTTTGAGAGCTCCCCTCCACCATCAGTGAGTCTGTGAAACAACCAAACATTCCTATTCAACAGAAGAAAGTCAAGATATAAATCAATCAATCAATCAATCAACATTTATTTATAAAGCGCTTTACAACACCGACTGGTGTCCAAAGTGCTTAACATTAAAAACACAAATTTACAAAAATAAAACACATATAAAATAAAATTTTAAAACAACACATAAAAAAGAACATAAAAATAACAGAACATGTCACCTCCCCACTAAGTGTTAAAAGCCAGTTTAAATAAATAAGTCTTTAACTTAGATTTAAAAAGTGCTAGGTCAGGAATAGTACGTAACTCAAGAGGTAGCTCATTCCACAGTCTGGGGCCAGCTACCGTGAAAGCATGATCACCCCAGCGTTTATATCTTGACCTTGGAACATCTAAGTAAAGCTGGCCAGACGCCCTTAATGTCCTACTGTAGGTGCGCAAAGTTAAAATTTCAGACAAGTAGGGAGGTGCAAGGCCATAAATAGCTTTAAAAACAAACATTAAAATTTTAAAATCAATTCTAAAACGAACTGGAAGCCAGTGGAGTGACTACAGGACGGGCGTAATATGCTCACGTCTAAAAGTGTTTGTCAAAAGATGAGCAGCATTCTGCACCAACTGGAGACGTGCAAGAGACGACTGATTAATGCCCGAATAAAGTGCATTACAATAACCAAGTGTTGTGTGGGCCGCTGAAGAGGAGGTACTGCTGGCCCACCACCACCAGATGGCGCCCTGCTTGAAGTGCGGGCTTCAAGCATGAGAGGGCGTCGGAGCAACCGGGAGTGACAGCTGTCACTCATCATCAGCACCAGCTGTCACTCATCCACAGTTCATCACCACCACCATAAAGGCCGGACTACAACTCCACCTCCCCGCCAAGAAATCAGCCACTAGAGAGGTCATTTTCTCTGCTGAACTAAACCCTGACTTATAGTCTGAACTTATTTGCAGCTGTTTTCCTGTGGTGTTGCCTTATCTGTGGGATTGGCGTTTGGTGTGATCAGCGACGGCTTCGCTTCACACTCCAACCAGATAAGTGGTTAGACAGGAGCTGCACGAGTGTGTGACTGGAGGTGGAGGTGCTCCCTCCCAAAAGAACACAGACTGTGGGATTACTGAGTGTGCGAACTCACACTCATCAATACTGTTTCTGTTCTCTGCCAGCAGTACCAGGTCTGACAGCTGGAGACAGTGGCCACCTGGGGATCCAGGACTTGGCGGCTCCGGTGTTCTTCAGATCCGTTGGCGGTAAAGGCCGTGTGGGATCTGGCTCGGTTCGGGACGGACGTCTCCTATCCTCAAGCCTGCCCACACGTCACGCTACATATAATTGTCTGTGGTACCAAAACTGTGTTTGTCTGTATTCCGTTGTGCACTTCACAACATTAAATTGTTACTGTTTGGCTTATCCATTGTCCGTTCATTTAACGCCCCCTGTTGTGGGTCCGTGTTCCTACACCTTCACAACAATCAAGTCTGGAGCTGATGAAAGCATGAATGGCTGTCTCAAGATCACGTCTACTGAGAAAGTGCTTTATTTTAGCCAAAAGGCGAAGTTGGAAAAAACTAGCTTTGACAACAGAATTTATCTGTTGATCGAACCTCAAATATCTGTCAAATATCACTCCCAAATTCTTGACAGCTGGTTTTACATAGTTAGCCAATGCACCAAAATTTGGTGTTACCACATTTGGTATGCCAGTGTGCTCAAACACCATGATCTCAGTTTTACCATCATTCAGGTAAAGGAAGTTTTGGGACAGCCACTGCTTTGCATCACGAATACAATTAAATAATGATGACAAAGCATCACTCCCATTAGTCCTCACAGGCAGATAGATTTGCAGATCATCTGCATAACAATGAAAGGACAGGTTGTGCTGGGTTATAACTGACCCCAATGGCAGAATGTACAAAGAAAATAGAATCGGCCCAAGGACAGACCCCTGCGGCACTCCACAGCACAGAGGAGCAGTTGATGAGGAAAGGTCCCCAATCATGACAGAAAAGCTCCTTTCAGCCAAATATGATCTAAACCACCTAAGTGCAGTACCATGAATGCCAATAAAATGTTCCAACCGGGAAACAAGTACTGTGTGATCCACAGCATCAAAGGCTGCTGTGAGGTCCAACAGACCCAGCACAGCAGGATTCCCTGCATCCACCAACAAAGTGATGTCATTATGAACTTTTAAAAGTGCTGACTCAGTGCTGTGTCGCGATCTAAACCCAGATTGGAATTTTTCAAGGATGAGATTCTCTTCTAAAAATGATTGTAACTGTAAAAAGACAACCTTTTCTAAAACCTTAGATAGAAATGGCAGATGAGACACAGGTCTAAAATTGGATAAAACTGATGAGTCCAGGTGAGGTTTTTTAAGAAGAGGTCGAACCACAGCATGTTTAAAAGCAGCTGGAACAGACCCTGATCTAAGACAAGCATTGATAAAAGTTAGGAGACCCGCCCCAACAGTATTAAAAACCTCCTTCAGCACCTTAGCTGGAACAACATCAAAAGGACAACTTGTAGATTTTATGTGTTTTACAACATCAGCGAGAGATGCAAAAGAAATGGGCTCAAACTGTTCGAGCGCAGCAGAATGTGCACGAGGAGCAGACAACTCAACATTACAGCTCTGATCAGCGTTCTGTCTGACTGATGAAACCTTATCAATAAAAAACTGAAGAAACTCCTCAGGTTGTGGTTGTAGTGTCCATCAAAACAGAGGTGTGTGGATTTACAACTGAGTTTATAGTCTGAAATAACACACTGGGACGATGACAACTGCTAGAAATAATATGAGACAGATATTGTGCTTTTGCCTCCTTCACAGCCTTCTGATAGTCAGTCAGACTGTCCCTCAGAAAACCCAGAGACACCTGTAGTTTGTCCTTTTTCCATTTTCTCTCCGCCTGTCTGCAGCGTTGCCTGAGGGCACGGGTCATGGCATTTAACCAGGGGTCGCACGGGTCATGGCATTTAACCAGGGGTCGGATTTTGATTTCCTGGATTTGCAGCGAATCGGTGCAACAGTGTCCAAAATTACTGTGCATGTAGAGTGGAAAGAAGAGAGGATGTTATCTGGGAGTAATGGAGAAACCAGTCCATTCATGGCATAAAACTGAGAGTCCATGAAGGCAGCAGCAAAGTCCCCCGCTGTCGAGGAGGTGACCAAACGGTGGCGAGAGACAGGAACAAGTGGCTTACTAGCAGATGGAGGAGCAATAAATTCAAAAATAACAGGAAAGTGATCTGAAATAGCAAAGTCTGATATGTCCTTAAGTGAAACTGAGAGCCCAAAAGAAATAACCAGGTCCAAGGTGTGTCAGTCCATCCACAACTTGTGTTAGACCAAAAGAGTTCAGGAGGCTTTTAAAATCATCAGCCAGCTGATTAGAAGGACAACAGATATGAATATTAAAATCACCACAGACCAAAAATTTATCATATTTTGGGATAAAATCTGCCAGAAAAAATCCTTATTAAATTTTGGTGGACGGTAAACAACAGCACAGAGCACAGGACAGTCAAACTCCATCACAAACAACTGAAGTTCAAAAGTGGAGTAGGCATTAGAAGATAAAAATCGGCATTTAAAGCTGTCTTTAAAAACCGTGGCCACACCACCGCCTCGACCTGATGCTCGCGGAGAGCTGAAAAACGAGCAGCCGGGGGGGAGGAGCTCAAAAAAGGCGCTATTAAATATAGGCGCTATAAATCTCATCTAAAAACAAACTTTTTATAGGTCCAGGAAATAACAGCACAAAGAGCAAACAATAACATGAAGCTGATTAAATATGACTCAGTTTTCTTGTAAACTGCAGAGGAGCACCTAAAAATACATATTTTTAAAGGGAAACATGGTCACATATTTTTAATTCAGTTTCATTTTTATGCCGATGACCTCCAGATTTATATGCCAGTTGTGCCTAATAATACAAGTGCTTTGGACTCCATACATAACTTTTTTAAGGATATTAAGGACTGGCTGGCTCAGAATTTTCTGCACCTTAATGAAGCTATGTATTGAGTGTATTCTGTTAGGAGCTAAAACTAACTCTGATCCAGATCTTGGCTCTCTGGCTCCTTATCGTAGGGCTGTGGTAAGGAACCTTGGTGTGCTGTTTGACGACTGTTTAAAATTTGAGAAACAAATTGACAGTGTGGTAAGAGCCAGTTTTTTCCAGCTGAGACTCCTGGCAAAAGTCAAACCCTTTCTAAGCCAAAAGGACCTTGAAAAGGCTATGCATGCTTTTATCAGCTCCCAGATTGACTTTTGCAATGCACTTTATGTTGGTATCACTCAAGGCTCTCTAAACCAACTCCAACTGGTCCAGAATGCTGCTGCTCGCCTGTTGACCAACACCAGGAAGCACAGCCACATCACTCCTGTACTTTACTCCCTACACTGGCTTCCAGTCCATTTTAGAGTTGATTTTAAACTGTTAATGTTTGTTTTTAAAGCTGTAAAATGGCATTGCACATTCTTATTTATGTGACCAGTTAAAAACACACAACCCTGTCAGAGCACTTTGGTCTGCTGACCAAAACTTTCTGGAGGTTCCCAGGTCCAGGTCCAAACAATGGGGTGACCGTTCTTTTGCAGTAGCAGGTCCTAAGTTGTGGAATGCATTACCTCCTGAACTGAGGTCCATTAATAGCTTGCCTCTGTTTAAAGCTAAGTTAAAAACATACTTGTTCAGGGCAGCTTTTAGCACATAATTGCTTTGACACTTTTTGTCTATTTTTATTCTATTTTGGATGCTCTTATTGTGTTTTATTGTGTTTTTCGTACTGTTCTTTTTATTTTATCTCTAGCTGGTGCTATTGGAAAGCACTTTGGTTCAGTGAAAACTGTTGTAAAGTGCTATAGAAATAAAACTTGATTGATTGATTGAATTCGTTTGATTAATTAAGTATCATTTAGCAGCTTTTCATTATCTGTAAATGTTCAATGCACATGAACTAGTGCCTAATTTTTTCCAATTTTATTTTTTTATTTTTTGCATTGCACTATGTAATTTTCTGGTTCTTCCAGAAGAACAGTGAACTGACACGCCTTAAAATCCACACAGGAAGCAGCTGCCATCAGATCAGTCATTTCAATTACAATACAACAATTTAACAAATGTAGGCAGACAGAATTTGAAATTAAACAGTAAGAATAATCCAATCCAATCCACTTTATTTATATAGCACATTTAACAACAAAAACGTTCCAAAGTGCTGCACATACAGTAGAATCATGATAGATAAAACCCCAATAGTCAAGAAATAAATTAAAAATAAGAAAATTAACAATAAAAATAACTAAAATGTGCAAGACAAAAAATAAATACATACAGCATACAAAAGATAAAACCAATAAAATCTACCAAAATAAAACAAAACCAATAAAACAGAGGACCACACAACTCACGCAGTGTTAAAACCAGAGAATAAAAGTGGGTCTTCAGACAAGACTTAAAACACTCCACTGTGGGGGCTGTTCGGACATGGAGGGGCAGAGCGTTCCAAAGTCTGGGGTCAGCCACTGAGAAAGCCCTGTCCCCCCCAGTTTTAAGTCTCATCTTAGGTACCACGAGCTGGAAATGACCCTCAGACCTCACAGCACGCGCCGGAGAGTAAATTTGTAGGAGGTCAGTGATGTATTGAGGGGCCATTCCATTCAAAGCTTTAAAAACAAACAGTAAAATCTTAAAATCAATTCTAAAATTAACAGGAAGCCAGTGCAAAGACGCAAGAATCGGGGTTATGTGTTCATGCTTCCAGGCTCCTGTTAAAAGTAACTTTACAGGACTAACTGTAAACGGGAAAGAGCCCGTTGACTAATGCTGAAATAAAGTACGTTACAGTAGTCCAGACGACCTGAAATAAAAGAGTGCACAACTTGTTCAAAAAGGTGGAAAGATAAAAACGGTTTTACCTTTGATAAAAGACGAAGATGATAAAAGCACGATTTCAAAACACCATTGATTTGTTTATCAAATTTAAAATCGCTGTCTATCGTGATGCCAAGCCTGGTGACCTTGGGACATACAAAATCCTTAAGAGGTCTCAAGTCAACGAGGGCACTTCCAAACAACATAACCTCTGTCTTGCTCTCATTAAGTTTCAAAAAATTTTGTGACAACCAAGCCCTAACGTCACACAGACAGTCGAGTAGGGGTGTCAGTGGGCAAAGGCTGTTTTTAGCGATAGGCATGTAGATTTGACAATCATCAGCATAAAAATGGTAGACCACATCATGTTTTTTAAAAATCTCTCTGAGTGGGAGGAGATAAAGAGCAAAGAGGATGGGTCCCAGGATAGAACCCTGGGGGACTCCACAATGAAGAGGGGCTGATGACGAGGTGGAGTCCCCCAGCCTGACGGAGAAAGACCTCTCCGATAGGTACGACCTAAACCACTCCAGAACAGTCCCCCTGACACCCACACAGTCTCTCAGGCAATCTAAAAGAATTGCGTGGTCAACTGTGTCAAAAGCTGCAGTGAGGTCTAAAAGCACTAAAATGACTGAACTGCCAGAATCAGTTGTTAAAAGGAGATCATTAAAAACCTTTAAAAGTGCAGACTCAGTGCTGTGAAATGCTTTGTACCCTGATTGAAATGGATCCAGTGTGCCGTTTGTATCTAAAAAAAGGCTGCAACTGTGCAAAGACGAATTTCTCTAAAATTTTCAACACAAGCGGTAACTTGGAGATAGGTCGATAATTTGAAAAAGTTGTGGGATCCAAAAACGGTTTTTTGATCAGTGGCTCCACAATAACGTTTTTACAAAAAGAAGGCACAATTCCACAAGATAGACTACTATTAATAATTTCTCTGACAAAAGAGCTAATGGTGTCCCAAACCTCCTTAAAAAAACGAGGGGGGGCCGGGTTAGTGGGACAAGAAGAGGGTTTTAGATTCCTAACTATTCCTTTCAGCACAGTCATTGACATAGGCTGAAAGTTACTAAAAACACCCGAGCACTGATTTGCTACACAATGACGCACCGGGGACAGTGATATATTGGCCCTAATGGCATCAAACGTATCAATAAAAAAGTGGAGAAATTTTTCACACATTTCATATAATTCAAGGACTCAGTAAAAAGTATTCAGTAAACAGAACACTGAGGTCCCAGTTAGGCCAGCAGTAAATTAAAGCAGGATACAAACTCATCCCTGCTAAAAATAAGAAAAACCCAAATCAGAAAAAGTTGAAAAATGCAACTAAAACCCAAGATAACCCAAGATGTTTTGTGTAGTCAACTTCATTTAATTTGTTAATATACATCCACTCCTGCATTTATAGCCTGCATCCTTTAAAAAGATGGAATGAAGGCAATTCATTTAAAATATAAGGGTTACGTCACCACTGTTGCAGCCAGTGTTCAGGGGGTGAACACATGAACTTTTTCAAATCACTAAATATGTCTTGGACTTCATTTACATTCAATCATGAACAAATACAAACAGTATGATACTGTATGTTAAATCAGGGCCAAGTAGGTAGTTCTCAAAATCCAAAGGATACCGATAATATTCTGAAGATATTATAGGCATCTGTGGTTGTGGTTGGAGAAACTGATCATAATGCAACCTTTCTCTGTTGCATCACCAATTATACAGTTTCATGACAAAGTTGTACAGAGGAGTAAGTACAGTAAGTCTCTTCCTGGGGATCACCATCACCCAGGACCTCAAGTGGGAGCTGAATGTCAGCTCTCTCACCAAGAGAGCACAACAGAAGATGTACTTTCTGCAGCAGCTGAGGAAGTTCAACCTGCCAAAAACAATGATGGTGAACTTCTACACTGCCATCATCGAGTCCATCATCTCCTCTTCCATCACCGTCTGGTACTCTGCTGCCACTGCTGAGGACAGGAGCAGACTGCAGCGTATCATCAATGCAGCACAGAAGGTGATCAACTGCAGTCTGCCATCCCTACAAGACCTGTACACCTCCAGAGCCCTGAGGCAAGCAAGGAAGATTGTGGCCGATCCCTCTCACCCAGGACACAAACTTTTTGTCACCCTCCCTTCTGGCAGACGGCTGAGGTCCATCAGGACTAAAACCTCAAAACACAAAAACAGCTTCTTTCCGTCCACAGCTAGACTTATAAATAATGCCAGAGACCCCCAATTACCCTGCAGGTACTGTTCACCTGCATGCCTGCACAGCCCCATTCCACTATATTTATTTGACAGTAAACATAGTTTTGCCCATTTGTCTATTTAACTCCTTTACTTCTTACAAAAGTATTTTTCCTTTTCTTTTGTTGTTTATGCACCAATTACTTCTTTCAGAAGTATTTTTTCTTTCTTTTCTCTTTTTTATTGTTGTTTATGCACCAATGACACCAGATCAAATTATTTGGCAATAAATTTAATTCTGATTCTGATTCCACTTCTCCCTTTCTTTTTTAAGCTCAGAGTTGCCACTGCAGATCTGAGATGGATCTACATATTGGTTTGACATAAGCTTTATGCTGGATGGCCTCTTTATTTGCATTTTCCACATCGTCCCATTTTTTATGGTTTCGGATTGTAATAATAACTTACCGCCACAGCTGATCATGTTGTTATCATTTGGATTGTTAATTGGCCAGCAGTCGTACTCTGTGTTGTCCAGATCATGCCAACAATTTACTCCCTGCAGGCAAAAAATAACAATAATAATAAAAATAGCAATTTTTTAAATTAAAAAACACCGCTTTATGAAAACTGATTTTTCTGCACACATAAATTTGCGAGTATTTTTTGAAAAAAGTTTTGTTTATGTGGGAGTGTTAACAAAATATAGCTCCAGACTGTGAGGCCTTGTTGGCTGGTGATAAAAAAAAATACAACAACCATATAACCAGCTCAATGACTACAGAAGCAACATGGTGAAGAAATTACTTGATAACGTGCAGTAGTCTATCTATCCACTGGGAAAGCAAGCCACTGACTTCAGAATGTTTTATATCTGAGCCCCACAGCACACTGCTGCAGTGAAACATCACACGTCCAAAAAACAAGTGTTTCTGACAAGACAACAAAGCACCGGAGGCTTCAGAGCAAATTGTAACCCGTTGCTTTCGCATTGTTATTCTGGATGACATACTCATTAAGAGATTCTTTAACTTTGTCTTCTTCATGCCAATCAAACAGAAGGAAATGATATGTGAAAAATGCTTACCAGCAGGAAACAGGCGCAGAGGGAGGTTACTGTCAGAAGAGCCATGAGCGCTGCTGCTGTGGGCCGGCCAGCTCTGAAAAGACTGAAAATGTGTGTGCATGCTCCAAAAATGTGTGTACTTGTGGATTTAATTTAGTGTGATTATGTAAACAAGTGTCTGCATGTGATGCATTTGTGGTCCGCCACACCCCCCCAACTCCTGAAGCCCACCCACCCTCATCCTCATTTGTCCAATAGCACAAGTGGCTCTTCAATCATAGTTCAATCATCCATTTGTTGTTGAGGTGTGTCAGGTCACCTTCAAATCTGAAAACAGTTTAATGTTCGGCTTCATTCACATTACCGGTCGAAGTGATCAGAAATAGATTTTTTTTATTATTATTATTATTATTATTAGCCACATCTTAATTTTCATCTTGATGGTTTGATTGTTTTGTGTCTTTAAAAATACACCATTGAAATGTAGCTGCACATATTTCACAGCAGCTATACATCACTATCTATAGCAGGGGTGGGCAACTTGTTCCAGAAAGGGCCAAGAGGGTGCAGGTCTTCTTTGCAGCCACTGATTCCACCAGGTGATTTCACTGATTAACTGATTCCATCTGCTCAAGTGATATTAATCAGTGAAATCACCTGGTGGAATCAGTGGCTGCAAAGAAAACCTGCACCCTCTTGGCCCTTTCTGGAACAAATTGCCCATCCCTGATCTATAGGGAACATTATATCGCTAAATATAACTAAAACAACAGGACTTCCCAGTAGATCACATTTCTGCACAATACAAAAAAAGAGAAAAAAAGACATCAAAGAAAAAAGCACGCTCATTCTTTGGCTCGAGTTAATAAAAGATCTACTCTAGAACCACATTTGAGAAGGCATCCAAGACAGCTGCCACACTCTGCAGTGCAGCAGATAACAGAATGTTTACAGAGGAATCCTGCAAATGGTGATACAAGCACCTAATTCAGCACAAATACTCCTTAGACATTACATTTTTGGAAAAACCGATTAGCCACTTGAATTTTCAATAAGCAGCCAGGTAGGCATCAATTGAAGAATGGTGTCAAAATTAAAAGATGCTCCAATCATATTGAAAACTATACCACATTATTTGTCTGATCACAGAGATTCCTAAAAGGTATACTTTGGACTATCTGTGACTGAATGTTATGGAGTTATGGGGTAAAAACAGCAAGAATGGTGACAAAGGTCGTTTTTAGTTTGTACAGAGGTCAAAATGAAAGTTGCTCTAATTTTAGTAAAAAGTGATGCAAATTATTGGTTGAGTTAACAGGGTTTTAAAAAGGAATAGTTTGCACCATGTGTCATGCTTAGTTATCACGTTACACGTGCCATGTTATATGTTCATATGTCACGTCATAGAATCCAGTGGACGTTAACATTGTTTGACCTTTACTTTGGAGACCAAACACAACACTGTCAAAACTATTCCATTTATGAACCCTATAATCTCAACCCATAATTTACACCAAGTTTTACCCAAATTGGAGCAACTTTAACTTTTGACTCCTGTCGAAACTGAAATTGACTTTTGTCACCATGCTTACTATTTTTACCCCATAACTCCATAACATTCAGTCACAGATGGTCCAAACTATACCTTTTTAGAATATTTATGATCAGAAAAATGATGTGGTGGCTGAGGAGTGTTTGTGCAAAATTTAGTACTTCTATCAACATTTGCAGGATTGTTTCAGTTATCTGCTGCACTATCTGACACTGCTAGCCACATTTTCAACTTGGCTTAAAATTATCATTTGGAATCATTGACATCAGAGGTCTGATACATTTGTTAGCGCGAGGACAGCAGAAAGTCCTAGTTCATGAAATGTGATCATTAATGTACGGGTGATTCTTATACTATGGGCACTTATTATGTCCTTTGACAATATTGTATGAAAAACAGAAAAAAGGGGAAATTTCACACTTTTATAGTTATCTTTACAATGAAAGTGTTTTAAGAAATTTGTTCTAGTAGTCTATGTGACTTTCTCACCTTTTTTCAGCATCATTATATGCAAATATTGCCGTTTTGTGCTTGTCCCACACCCAGACTTTTGATCTTCAATGATAAAAATGAATGGTAAAAAAACATTTTTTCTAATGTTTTAAAATATCTCTGAATAAAATATCAGTAAAATAATCAAAACATAATTGGGGTATTCAATGTCATACAACTGTTGTGATTTTTTTTAAACAAAATGTAGTTGTCCCACACTATTGCCGTAATTTCCACCACAACACTGTAATGTCCCTTTAAACAGTTTGTATGAAAGATTGTTTGGGTAGTTTCTATGGAGATAAACAGTGACATCAGAGCACATTTATATAGCACCAAATCACAACAAACAGTTGCCCCAAGGCACTTTATATTGTAAGGCAATGGTGTGGTGGAAATTACATTTACAAGGCCAATAGTGCCCGTCGTTAAAGAATCACCCGTACATAGGTGACCTCTGCTTGTACCTTGATCTTCAACCTATGGCACTGACATGAGCTGTGTTATGCAATTATCCATCAAAATGAATGAAATGGCTCTTTTCATTTTAATGGTACAGCTGCAGACAGAGAGACAGACAAACATGCTTATTACAATAGCTTATTTCCGCTTTCTGCTGAGATCAAAAATCTAAACTTTATCTGATAGTGTATCCACATACTATGGAAAAGGGTCAGCTTGGTACTGTAAAAATGCAGATTTGGGTCATTACAGCTAATAATGTAAACAGCACAAGTTTCACAAATCTGGAGAAAAAAAAATCAAGTTTTGTTTGTTGAGTTACACAGAAACCTGCAGGATTCAAATCACTTCAAGCAAAATGTTCACATAACCTAAATTAATTAAATACTGAAATTTATACCATGGTCAGTGAGAATTCCATGTCTAACTGGCATGCATTATTTTCATGTATACGCACATGTAGTTTGGCGAGTTAAGTCACTATAATATCACTCCGCTCTGGTTGTCACCATAGCAACACGCAAATCAGTTGCCGCAGATCAGCTGTGTTTTGACAGGTGAATGACAGAAACGTGATAAAACATGGATTTCCAAGTGAATTTTAATATTTTTGGCCAAAATAAAATGTTTGATGAATGGGAAGAGGAGGAGAACAAACGAGAAGAACAGCAAAAGCAACGGCGTAAAGATTTAATATCGGACGAACTGGACAAGATTGAAAATGGGAAAGAAGAGAAGAAGGATGAAAATATCTTGAGACTGGCATAAAATAGTCCCAAATACTTATGCATTTTTATCAAGTTCTGTTAACTTAAATATTTGTGTGTTAGCTCACTGTGTGGGACAATGGTATAAGCGGATTAAACAACTCAAAGCCGTGCATTATACGGTTTGAATGCACTTTGCAGAGTAACACTGCTCCGCTTCACGTCGTGGTGCTTTAGACTCCGCGTCGTGCATTCAAACCATGTAATGCATGGCTTCTCATGTTTAAACCTTGCTTATCTTGTTTTTTATTGTTTCTTCTTCTTCTTTCTCACTCAAATTTGCTATGACCATTTATCCCTGTTCTGTCAGTATTATATTTCAGGTGTCGATCTTATAGTTTATTATGTATAGGAGACAGACCTGTAACATTTTTAGTTATGGGACGGTTATATTACTCAGTGATTCTGTTCTGGAGAGATGATGAGGACACAAAAACTGTACATGAAGTGCACCATTTCATGTATTTAATTTTAAACACCAAAAACCATGTAGATGCAATCTGACTTTCAAGGATAAAGATACTGTGTGCATGGAAGAGATTGTTATGAAATGAAAAGTACTGATAAATACACACGAGATATATTAGAAAGTTCTTTTTAAGACAGAAAGTCCTTTGTTGGTAGAAGTGTGAAATTGTATACAGTTGTCTGTAATATTACTACGGTACTCAGATCACAGAATATGAGAGTTGGAAATTTGATGTCAAGAATTTGGTAATGCTGCTGTTTTACCTATGTGGTGTTAAAGGTGATTATAAGGCATGTGATTGACCTTTGACCTGGGTTTATAGCATGACACCAAGATCACATTCTGTGTCATAAACTCCTCCTGTTTCCCCGCCCACAAAATTAACAACAAATACAGCACTACTGAACATCTGTGAGATTTAATTGGCTTTTCAAGAAAGCAGAATTACAGCACAGCTGTAGAAAAACATGACAGGCAACAGTTAAATGATTTCAATAATTAAAAGCATTGGGCAACAGTCACGACAGGTTCTGTACAAGATTCTGCTCAGGGTGTAAAACGTGTAATAATAAAGTGTAATAGTGGAAACAAAAAGTTCAGTCGAGTTAAACCTCATGCTGAAACCACAAACTGTCAGTTTATCCCAGGACAGCTTAATCTTAAATGCTCTTTTCTCCTTTGACATCAAAGGACGTGGACCCTGTTTGGGAGATTAAATCCTGAGAGCTGTGTAAAGATTTTACTGCATGCAAAGATTGCACAATGTCATTAAGAATGTCATAAAAGCAAATTATGGCGAGTGTGTGTGTGTGTGGGGGGGGGGGGGGGGGCTGTGGGTTTGTGGCTGCAAAGAGTGAGTGGTTACCAGCAATGTATTTGCATTTCAAGCACGTCAAGTTGGGCAAATTAGAGAGAAGGTTTGAACCTGACAAAATTCAAAGTCTTTATATATATATATATATATATATATATATATATATATATATATATATATATATATATATATATATATATATATATATATATATATATATATATATATATATATATATATATAGTTAAGGGAGCTGCTTTGTGTTATTACTTGAGCTCTGATTACCCCAAATTAAGAGCCACTTCTTTACTCTTGGCCAAATAAAGTGCTTGAATCAAGAAATACTAAAGGCCACCCAGTAATTGAGTAAATCAACTTGAAGTGCACGCACTTGAGCGCATGCAATCTGAGCAATTAGTGCTTCATCATCTGCAGAACAAGTTGTGTAAATGTTTGAGGCTATGAGTCATTTAAGATCAACATAATAGTTATTTATCTTAAAAGGGCCGAATGCTGCGTTGACATGCTGACTTTAAGCAGCAGACTGTAAACTGGATGTTCAATAAGAGGATGAAGAAAAATTATGTCACACCTGGCTGTGAGCACGGCAGCCACGCACTACAACGGAACATAGTCAAAAGTAAAAAAACTGTCAACTTTTGTCACCTGCCACAGCAACAGGAACAAAGTGGGCGTTGTTTATCTTTAGGGGGAAAGACAGGTAGTTGGCTATTTAAGTGCACAGAGTCAGCCAGTTTTAATCATTTAAACGTGAATAATTTGTGTGATATTACAGAGAGAAATTAACTTTTTAAACAACCATCACAGCCAGATCGTCCTCTTTTAATACAACCAGAGCCAGGAACGAGTAGTTCAGGCTACCATCTTGGTCCAGAAATTAAATGATGATCAGCAGAAGTGTTTGGGGAGGGGGATATTGTCTATGAATTGTAGTTTTTAAGAATTTTATGTCTTAAAAAAAACTTTTATTGGACATGAACAGCCGTTGGCACTTAACCTGGTGTCAGTTCTATCAGTCACAGTGTGTCTGCATCAGGAAAGAATTCTGTTATTATGAATGAGGGTGAATGTCAATATAGTACGAGACCAGAGAAATAGGCAATGGTGTTTTTTTGCCCCCCCCCCCCCAAGAAATAATAATAATTTAAACATTATCTGACTTGAGTTGTGGATCTTGGTGTTGTCAGTACAGTGGCTGGCCACAGATTTGTGATAGTGAAAGATGGCAGACAAATTATTATTTTTTTTATCTCTGAATATAAAGCATTGCAACACTCTAATTATTGTCATTAACACTGAGAAATGACACCGTCTAATGTCGCCATCAAATATCCGCTGACAACAGTAATTCTGCCATAGCAACTGGTACGGTGGTTTTTCTACCGTCAACATGTGAAGGCAGCATCGGGGTTTAACACAGTAAAGTATATATGAGACACACACACACACACATACATATGTGGATATACTATTTATAAACGTTAAAGTCTTGACAGGTTATTAGGAAACTTGCTATAAAAAATGAAAAGTCTACCTTGGCAATATCACCACATGTGAAACAAGCTGATACCACAGATTTTATAAGAAGAAAAAAAAAAGAACAAGGAAAAGTCACACTATAATAGGAAATCGTGTCACTTGTAATTTATGTCAGACTAATAATTACCATTTAGGAATGTTCAAATTTGTGCTAAAATCCCAATTAAAACATTTTTTGTCATATTTAGCAAAATTATACAAAGAGTCAAAATAAAAGTGTGACAGAAGATAAATGATTTTACAGTAACATGATTTCAAGCTGTCAGTGGTGCCAATTGTGTGCACGGTGTTGAACTTAATTTTAAAGCTATGGTAAAACTGAGTAAATTACTGCTGCCTTCTTGTAAAAAAGACTTAATGAAACCTGCTTCAGTACATAAGAAACCATGTAGAATCTCAGCTCAATAAATACAGCAATATAGTTGTGAAGTTAATAAAGAAAATAGTGAAGTTTAAAAAATAAAATAAATGGAATTTCCACGCTACCATGAAGACTCGAATGATGTCACGTTGTTTACAGCAAGACTGAACTGGCATAAATACTGTACAGCAGGTTAAAGAGCGTGACGTCTGAAAGCTGTGATTCAGCCTCAGGGGCTTTATGCTTGTCGAGTTCAAGCCGGCTTCAGTCATACCCTCAATGTCACTTCCTGGCAGGTACAATCTCTGCCAAACCTCCAGCAGGAATCCAGTGTGTCGCAATCACTTCTTCTTTGTTCTTTTTTTTTTTTTTTAAACGACACTCTCGTTGTGTTTCATCACAACAACAAAAGCCACAGGAGGAGCTGAACCAGAACTGCAAAAATGTCAAGAGAACAAGTCAAGCTTCATGAGGCTCTGCAGATAGACGTGTTACATACAGTGAGGAAAATAAGTATTTGAACACCCTGCGATTTTGCAAGTTCTCCCTCTTAGAAATCATGGAGGGGTCTGAAATTTTCATCTTAGGTGCACGTCCACTGTGAGAGACATAATCTAAAAAAAAAAAAAAATTTGTATGTTACTGCTGCAAATAAGTATTTGATCACCTACCAACCAGCAAGAATTCTGACTCACACAGACCTGTTAATTTTTCTTTAAGAAGCCCTCTTATTCTGCACTCTTTACCTGTATTAACTGCGCCTGTTTGAACATGTTACCTGTATAAAAGACACCTGTTCACACACTCAATCAATCACACTCCAACCTGTCCACCAGAGCCAAGACCAAAGAGCTGTCTAAGGACATCAGGGACAAAACTGTAGACCTGCACAAGGCTGGGATGGACTACAGGACAACAGGCAAGCAGCTTGGTAGAAGACAACTGCTATAATTATTTATTAGAAAGTGGAAGAAACACAAGATGACTGTCAGTCTCCCTCGGTCTGGGATACCATGCAAGATCTCACTTTGTGGGGTAAGGATGATTCTGAGAAAGCTCAGAACTACACAGGAGGACCTGGTCAATGACCTGAAGAGAGCTGGGACCACAGTCACAAAGATTACATTAGCAACACATGATGCTGTCATGGTTTAAAATCCTGCAGGGCAGCAAGGTCCCCCTGCTCAAGCCAGCACATGTCCAGGCCCGTTTGAAGTTCACCACTGACCATCTGGATGATCCAGAGGAGGCATAGGAGAAGGTCATGTGGTCAGATGAGACCAGACTAGAGCTTTTTGGAATCAACTCCACTTACCATCAAATCAAATCAATTTTATTTATATAGCGCCAAATCACAACAAACAGTTGCCCCAAGGCGCTTTATATTGTAAGGCAAGGCTATACAATAATTACGGAAAAACCCCAACGGTCAAAACGACCCCCTGTGAACAAGCACTTGGCAACAGTGGGAAGGAAAAACTCCCTTTTAACAGGAAGAAACCTCCAGCAGAACCAGGCTCAGGGAGGGGCAGTCTTCTGCTGGGACTGGTTGGGGCTGAGGGAGAGAACCAGGAAAAAGACATGCTGTGGAGGGGAGCAGAGATCAATCACTAATGATTAAATGCAGAGTGGTGCATACAGAGCAAAAAGAGAAAGAAAGAAACACAGTGCATCATGGGAACCCCCCAGCAGTCTACGGAAAGTTTTAAGCCTAATCTTAAAAGTAGAGAGGGTGTCTGTCTCCCTGATCTGAATTGGGAGCTGGTTCCACAGGAGAGGAGCCTGAAAGCTGAAGGCTCTGCCTCCCATTCTACTCTTACAAACCCTAGGAACTACAAGTAACCCTGCAGTCTGAGAGCGAAGCGCTCTATTGGGGTGATATGGTACTATGAGGTCCCTAAGATAAGATGGGACCTGATTATTCAAAACCTTATAAGTAAGAAGAAGAATTTTAAATTCTTTTCTAGAATTAACAGGAAGCCAATGAAGAGAGGCCAATATGGGTGAGATATGCTCTCTCCTTCTAGTCCCTGTTAGTACTCTAGCTGCAGCATTTTGAATTAACTGAAGGCTTTTCAGGGAACTTTTAGGACAACCTGATAATAATGAATTACAATAGTCCAGCCTAGAGGAAATAAATGCATGAATTAGTTTTTCAGCATCACTCTGAGACAAGACCTTTCTAATTTTAGAGATATTGCGCAAATGCAAAAAAGCAGTCCTACATATTTGTTTAATATGCGCATTGAATGACATATCCTGATCAAAAATGACTCCAAGATTTCTCACAGTATTACTAGAGGTCAGGGTAATGCCATCCAGAGTAAGGATCTGGTTAGACACCATGTTTCTAAGATTTGTGGGGCCAAGTACAATAACTTCAGTTTTATCTGAGTTTAAAAGCAGGAAATTAGAGGTCATCCATGTCTTTATGTCTGTAAGACAATCCTGCAGTTTAGCTAATTGATGTGTGTCCTCTGGCTTCATGGATAAAGCTGGGTATCATCTGCGTAACAATGAAAATTTAAGCAATGCCGTCTAATAATACTGCCTAAGGGAAACATGTATAAAGTGAATAAAATTGGTCCTAGCACAGAACCTTGTGGAACTCCATAATTAACCTTAGTCTGTGAAGAAGATTCCCCATTTACATGAACAAACTGTAATTTATAAGATAAATATGATTCAAACCACCGCAGCGCAGTGCCTTTAATACCTATGGCATGCTCTAATCTCTGTAATAAAATTTTATGGTCAACAGTATCAAAAGCGGCACTGAGGTCTAACAGAACAAGCACAGAGATGAGTCCACTGTCTGAGGCCATAAGAAGATCATTTGTGACCTTCACTAATGCTGTTTCTGTACTATGATGAATTCTAAAACCTGACTGAAACTCTTCAAATAGACCATTCCTCTGCAGATGATCAGTTAGCTGTTTTACAACTACCCTTTCAAGAATTTTTGAGAGAAAAGGAAGGTTGGAGATTGGCCTATAATTAGCTAAGATAGCTGGGTCAAGTGATGGCTTTTTAAGTAATGGTTTAATTACTGCCACCTTAAAAGCCTGTGGTACATAGCCAACTAATAAAGATAGATTGATCATATTTAAGATCAAAGCATTAATTAATGGTTGGGCTTCCTTGAGCAGCCTGGTAGGAATGGGGTCTAATAGACATGTTGATGGTTTGGAGGAAGTAACTAATGAAAATAACTCAGACAGAACAATCGGAGAGAGTCTAACCAAATATCGGCATCACTGAAAGCAGCCAAAGATAACGATACGTCTTTGGGATGGTTATGAGTAATTTTTTCTCTAATAGTTAAAATTTTATTACCAAAGAAAGATGTTTAGAGGATGAGAGCAACCCCAAGAAAACCATCCCAACTGTGAAGCATGGGGGTGGAAACATCATACTCTGGGGGTGCTCTTCTGCAAAGGGGACAGGACAACTGCACCGTATTGAAGGGAGGATGGATGGGGTCATGTATTGTGAGATTTTGGCAAACAACCTCCTTCCCTCAGTAAGAGCACTGAAGATGGGTCTTGGCTGGGTCTTCCAGCATGACAATGACCCCAAACACAGCCAGGGCAACTAAGGAGGGGCTCCGTAAGAAGCATTTCAAGGTCCTGGAGTGGCCTGGCCAGTCTCCAGACCTGAACTCAAAAGAAACTCTTTGGAGGGAGCTGAAACTCCAAACCTGAAAGATCTAGAGAAGATCTGTATGGAGGAGTGGACCAAAATCCCTGCTGCAGTGTGTGCAAACCTGGTGAAAAACTACAGGAAACGTTTGACTTCTGTAATTGCAAACAAAGGCTACTGTACCAAATATTAACATTGATTTTCACAGGTGTTCAAATACGTATTTGCAGCAGTAACATACAAATAAATTATTAAAAAATCATACATTGTGATTTCCGGATTTTTTTTTTTTAGATTATGTCTCTCACAGTGGACGTGCACCTAAGATGAAAATTTCAGACCCCTCCATCATTTCTAAGTGGGAGAACTTGCAAAATCGCAGGGTGTTCAAATACTTATTTTCCTCACTGTATCTACCTGTTCACCCCCCCCCCCCCCCAAAAAAAAACAAAACTAACAACTGTTTCACTGCACGTTATGTTGGATTTTATGAGTTTAAATAGTGAATAAAACCAGTGTGACAGCTGAAATTACTCCAGCCTTTTGTTAAAAGAGGTGACATAATCACCATGTGTAGAGTAGAAAAGAACTTTGCCGTACTTTTTTACTGCTTTGAAAAGTCAAATGAATTTAAAATAAAGTGGCATCTTCAAACTAGTTCATCCAGTCAAATATGCTTCTCTTAGAATATTTGGATTTTGTGCAGTGGTCGATAGGGGCCCCAACACATCAAACTTTACACAACAGGTGCAAATGCAGAAAACATTTACAAATACACACACACATGCACACACACACACACACACACACAAAAAAAAATTCAATAATGGGTAGTGCATCAAAAAAAGTCTTGCTGATTAAAAACACTTGCAAACGCCGAGAACACACAACCTAAAGCACATGGAAATTTTAAGCAACATATCTGCTATAAATTCAGTCAACACATGCTAACACATCAATGCTGACTACAGTTTCACAACACAACAGAAGTACACACAATACAAAGTTTCTACTTGTAGCACTTTAACAGACTGTTCACTGCATTGCAAATAAAATAAAACAAAACTACTCCTAATGTTAGAGTAAAATCATGAATAAAACTTACTCAGCTCTACCAACCAGGTAGATATAGAGAGTGGAGCACCAGAACGAACAGAACGGCCTGACAGTTAAGTCCTCCAGGCAGAAAATGCTGTTTGTTTTGTGAGTTCTTCTGTTGCGTTGTGTAACTTTGCAAAGCTGTTCTACATTTGGCTGCAATTGTATATATATATATATAGTCTCTGAGTGCATTTGCAACAGTGTAAAATTAAATTGTCTCATTTGTTTAGTTTGTCTGTGTTTGCAAGATACTTTTTTTATTATTTACAAGATGGTTTAATTGCAACAACCAGTTGTTGAATTGATACAGATTTCACGTTTGTGTTTTATAATATATACTTCCTTCCTTACAGGTATTATACCAAAGGGGCCCATTACGTATGCAACCCATCATCTTGGCTTTTATATTTTAAATTAATTTAGATCAAGCTGTAGAGATTTGCTTTGAGTTTGAATTTAAGGAAGATAATTTTATAAATGTTTATACTGAAAAGCCTGATTTAGTTTTTTGTATTTGAAATGGCATAAACAAATTAAAATGACAACCAAAACTGGGTAAAACAGCTACGGGAAGTCTCCTTTCAGATATAAATGTGAGTCATGTGTCCAAAAATGATGAAACCTGAAAGAAAAGGTGACACACTTTTGTGTCTATTAAAAATCCATTAAACGCCTCCATTGTAAGTTGGTGTCATCTCTAACGTGGAGCAGCTGCCCTGCAGCGTCTCTTCATCAAGTACTTTTAATCGGAGAATGATGTGACATCTCACATCATTAAGTCTGGTTTGTCTTTCAAATCAAGTCCCACATTTATCTTCATAACATCCACCCAGCCAGACATGGATGAGGAAATTTTGAAGTTCACTGAAGAACAGATTGTGGTTCTCTAATTTCAGGTCTTGAGTATTGCCTGATCTTCACTCTTTGTCTCATCTGACGGAGGCTGACTGGTGCCTGCATCCTGAGCGGAGCTGAGCGGCCTGGCATTGGCCCTTGACGACCGCTGTCTGCGGGTCCCGTGGCCTATGCAGCGCAGGAGGTTCTTGATGGTTGTCCACATTTCCTTGTCCTTGTAGGAGTAGATGCAGGGGTTCATGACTGAGTTGAGCACAGCCAGGAGCAGCAGCCAGCGTTTGAATGCCACAACATGACACTTTTCACAGCTGAGACCATCCAGGAGCAGGATCACCAAGCCGGGAGTCCAGCAGATGACAAAGGCCCCTTGAAGGAGATATTTAAGCAGATCATATCATCAAGTGGCTGCTTTGATTTGGTTGCATTCAACAAGCAGTGTGCTGAGCATTTTCAGTAGCACCAGATTTCAGTGAAATTTGCAGAGACAAAACAAAATATCTCAAAATATCCATTTTGAAGTATGTACATTACATTGTGAGTAATCCAAAAGTATTCTGATTACACCGTGTTTTGTTGGAACTGATTACACTTCACAGGAATCCTAACCACCTCTGCATTTTGGTCATCCAACTCCTGTCCCACGGAGCTACCCGATATTGGTTGAATTTTGTCTTAATCATTTATGATTTTCTTGCAAGGGAAGATATGTTGTCCTTGTATCTTATCTTTAACATTGGTGGAAAAACCTCAGTAGTGGGTTATACCACATGCTGTCTGGATTCCAAATCTCTCACTATGTTGTTCCTGGTTCACTACATTGTTACATAGTATATTAAAGAACTAATTAATTCATAATTAACTAAAAAAATACATTTACTTTTTGGTGAGTGCCTAGAATTTAAAATACAATTGGACTGGATTTAATCAGGTTTCCACAGTCATTTTACTATTATTTGATGATTTTGTGTTGTCACGTACTGCACACAACACACGCAAAGTCACACAACAAATTTACAGTCCTGAAACAAATTTACAAATTACAGATTCTGACAGAAGTGGAATGTGCCAAATGACATTTGGTGCGTGTCCAACACCACATTGCTATTTACACAGCATGTAAAGTGCAAAGTAAGGCACACTATGCAAAAAGGATGTATTTAGTATTTCAGTAGTCATGGTAGTCATACAATCTTCTCCTATATGAAGATTTAGGTTTTAGAAGCTAACTCCTATAATATTATGTAGTAACTATATTTCTTGTATATGTTGTGTATTACCCTTATTGTGTAAATATCACTTATATACATGATGTTCATTTTCTTGAGCCGCTTGGGTGGGTAGGGAGAGTTCCCATGGGATAAAAAAGCTTTTCAACCTACCATCCCTGGTTCTCAAGACCAGGCACCTAAGTGGCTCTACTCTACTCTATTCTCCTCTTCTTCTTTTTATAGATATTTAGATATACCTAGTGTACACTAGTAGAGTTCTACCTTAGAATTGTAATGTATTATAGAGGACATACCTTATTGAATTTTCATGGGTGTGTTTTTTGGTATAGCATGAATTACACCCATCACACATATGTCATGCCCTTCAAAGAGCCAAGGTGGGCTGGCACCTTGGCTCTTTGATATTCACTAGGCGTACTAAAGAAAACCAAAAAGCAGTCACCAGAGCTCCCTGAGTGAAGCCGTAGGTGAAGTTCTGTAGTTTTCTGTTAGCCTTCACTGTTATTTCATTTAATAGTTGTTTTCAATTTGTTTAAAAGCTGTTTGCAATTCTGTGTCCATGTGTGCACAGCCCCACCTATGCACAGTGTATCTGACTGTAGCTGTATCCAGCAAATACCAGAACAAAACTGCACGTGCACATAAGATTCAGTGCTGCATTGACTCAACAGCAATGCAGCACTGCGGTGTGGCTGACCATGCTTTATTTTAAGACCAGCGGGCCTGTGGATGCAAAGATGAGTGCAAGTGCACTTGTTATGTAAAAGAGTATGGGCTTGAAAGTGGCTATTGTTGTTGTTTTGTTTTTTTTTTGAATGAATGAATGAATGAATTTATTGCATTGTACTGTGTGCTGTTTTGTATCGGGTAGAAGATGTGCCCCAGGATAACTAAGCCTCTGTGTTAGCATACTGTAGTAGTTATTTTCACTTTCATCAGGCATCTACCACCTATCAGACTCCACAGAGTTACAATCCAAGGTGAAGAGCTCAGTAAGCCTGACATACAATCTGGCCACCTGTTAAACCAGAATGTACGAGGTCTGTTAGAAAAGTATCCGACCTTTTTATTTTTTGCAAAAACCATATGGATTTGAATCACGTGTGATTGCATCAGCCAAGCTTGAACCTTCGTGCGCATGTGTGAGTTTTTTCACGCCTGTCGGTTGCGTCATTCGCCTGTGAGCAGGCTTTGTGTGAGCAGTGGTCCACCCCTCTCATCGGATTTTTATTGCGAATAAATGTCTGAACTATTTGGAGCTTTGCTGCATCAATTTTTGCAGAAACGCAGTGATGAAGCCTCACAGGACATGTTGGGGCATGTCCAGCTCATGCACAATTTCTCGGATAGTCACACGACTAAAAAGCCACCGACAGACGTCTGAAATCCATCTCAAAGCCGTCCTGTGAGACCAGCACGGAGGTGGTTTTGTCCCGCGCCATGAGTGGCATGGTGGCGCATCTGTCCACTTCTTTTTCCATGAAAAAAACTCCTGTAACAGTGGAATGTGCCGAAAAAGTGCTGATGTCCACGCCTTATGCCTTTTTTGTGGAAGTCAGACGACGTCCCAGATCAACAAAGCCTTCACGTTGGAAATGATCTGGTTGTTTCAGCGGGGTGTCAGCCTGTCAATCGCGCTCGGAGTGCGCCACGCTCTCAGACGCTGTGGGCGGTCTTTAAACCGGCTGGAGCACTCCTTAATCTGTGTAATCCCCATAAAATGGTCCCTGAAAGCCATCTGAATTTTCCAAATGGTGTCCACCTGGAGGTCTCTCACAGTTTCTGGAAAAAAATTGATGCAGCAAAGCTCCAAATCATTCAGACATTTACTCGCAATAAAAATCCGACGAGAGGGGTGGACCACTGCTCACACAAAGCCTGCTCACAGGTGAATGACGCAACCGACAGGCGTGAAAAAACTCACGCATGCGCACGAAGGTTCAAGCTTGGCTGATGCAATCACACGTGATTCAAATCCATATGGTTTTTGAAAAAAATAAAAAGGCAGGATACTTTTCTAACAGACCTCGTATATGGTGCTTAACTTACTTCAGTTATTAAAGCTAAAACAAATTCACAGAATTGTAGATCAAGTAGCTCAGTGGGATAAAGAACTGAGCTCCCGTTATAGACCTAGGTTCAACTGCCTGTCTGTGTCTTTGGACAAGACACTTGAGCCACAGTGAGGAGAATAAGTATTTGAACACCCTGCAATTTTGCAAGTTCTCCCACTTAGAAATCATGGAGGGGTCTGAAATTTTCATCTTAGGTGCACGTCCACTGTGAGAGACATAATCCCAAAAAAAAAAAAAAAATCCAGAAATCACAATGTATGATTTTTTTAAATAATTTATTTGTGTGTTACTGCTGCAAATAAGTATTTCAACACTTGTGAAAATCAATGTTAATATTTGGTACAGTAGCCTTTGTTTGCAATTACAGAGGTCACAGTTTCCTGTAGTTTTTCACCAGGTTTGCACACACTGCAGCAGGGATTTTGGTCCACTCCTCCACACAGCTCTTCTTTTTTTTAAGATTATGTCTCTCACAGTGGACATGCACCTAAGATGAAAATTTCAGACCCCTCCATGATTTCTAAGTGGGAGAACTTGCAAAATCGCAGGGTGTTCAAATACTTATTTTCCTCACTGTATATTGTCTCGGTTCACCCAGCTATAAAAAGGGACATAACCTCGTTCAGACGGTGTCTCGTCCAAGGGGAGTCACCAACTCTCATCTGCTTCACGGTATGTAATCTGGGAATAAGCAGCAGCACCAATGGGCCTTGGGTCGATACAGGATTTACCTCTTGCAGCAAGAAATACAAAGATGTTATTGTGCTAAAACTCTGTGTTTGGTAAATAGTATGGTGTCTTAAAATACTATTGAAGCAGGCAATTAGCCACCCATTTCAAACATGTTTGGGCACAAAATAGAAAGGATTTCTGCCACTGAAAGAAAACCACAAGCTGCAGCTTGTCTGTAGGAGCCCCATCAATGTAGATCACAGAAGAAAAAACAAGATTAGTGCCCTTCTCTGCCACAAACATGAAAAAAGCAGCTGTGCAGCAAAATGTGCTATTTTAAAAGTTACATTTGTGTCAAGCTGATGCAGAAAAAGAGTAAAGGTTTGTGTAAGAAGATGTACGTTTGCCCATTTCTGAGTTGAGAAGGTTTTTTTTTTGTAGAGCAGCACGGTGTATGCATAAAGAATGAAAACAGAATCTCAATCTGCAGTGTGTAATTTGATGCTTCACATGCAGACCCTAAAGGAAAGATAAATAAGCGAGCAGAGTATTTTACCAAAATAGCACCTTAAAGCCTGCTGTAGGTTCCCAAACTGCAGCCCTTGAACTAGAACTGAGCCATGGACCAATCTGTTCCAAGCCATGAAAAATCACAACTAAAGACTAAATGTAGTGAGATAGTGAGACAAGCTTCAGTTCATGGTGAAGAAATCAGTCATCTATCAAATTTTATACGAACAGAGTGATGACCTTGACAGCTCAACAGAAAAAAGGCCTGAATGTTGTTGTCCATTCGGCTGCTCTCATTTATGTTCAGGGTCGCCACAGCAGATACAGCCAGATCCGCACTGGTATTTGGCACCAGTGTCACCTGGAGTTGTGTCAGGAAGAGGTCTCCCATCCAAAGAGGTCTCCCATCCAAGTACTAACCAGACCCTGCACTGCTTAGCTTCTGAGATCTGACAGGATCAGGCTGACAGAGAGCAGACCAGCTGCTCAGAAATAAGGCCTGAATAAAATTAAATAAAAAAAATTCATTTATCGTCATCACTATTATGGATATTATCGGAACTGCAAGGCTCTCCCCAGAAATTTAGAGCATGATAGCACTAGAGGTCAGGTGCCTTTCCCCCATCCTTTGTCAAGGAGAAGGTCGAGCATTTTGCCTTTTTCAAATACCAATGGAAGCCATTTCTTATCTAAAATTACAAACTAAGTCCTTGTCCACGTAACCTGTGTGTCTTTAGATGTGGAAGCAAGCCGGAGCAAATGGAGAGAACCCACGCAAACACAGGGAGAACACGCAAACTCCACACAGAAAGATCACTGGTGGGAATCGAACCCATGACCTTCTCGCTATGAGGCAACAGTGCTAACCACTAATCCACCATGCTGCCTGTTAGGTTAGGTGGACTGGATACTTTAAATTGTCCGTAGATGTGCGTGCGGGTGTGAATGTCTTTGTTTGTCTGTATGTGACACTGCGACAGACTGGCATCCTGGGGTTCAGGGTGTACCCCGCCTCACACTCTATGATTGCTGGGATAGGCTCCAGCCCCTCCACAACCTTTAATTGGAGTAAGCAGTTGAAGATGAGTGAGTGAGTGAGTCCTTGTCCACACAGAAAGGATAAGATCTTTTTCTTTGTCGTTTTCAAAAAGTGTTCCCTCAACATCCACCCTTTTCAGGTTTCAAATCCTGCAAAACTTTGGAGAGGTCGCCGCGTTGCGAGATCTCAGTAACATTGAGAACTGCATTGAGACGCTCTGATCACGCTGCACTTTAACCGCTGCACACGGACAACACCATTAACATTGCAATATAAAACTATTTTTATATTGTGCCTAAAACTCTCGTGAATATATTCTCTTGGTTGATAGACATTGTTATTGCATTTGTTTTATGTAAACATGCGAGAATCACAGGCTGTCTCTCCGTTATTTTCAATGAGAGCTGCTGTGAGCTACTGCTGCTGTGAGATTCAAGGAGTTTTGCCCTTTAAATGCTTTTTAAAGCCATATACTAAACAAGATATCACTGCAAGAGCATGTACCTTATTTTATGCCCAGGTTAGTGAGTTCTCTATGACTTGGTGTGAGAAATCAATGTAGAGGAATGTCATTTTAGAATTAATTTATTTTTAAATGAACATCTGGCTGATTTACTGTTAAACCCCATTCTCACTTTTGTGGATATGTTAATGTCCGTGAAGACAACAGCTGGTCACTAATGAGCTCTAGTAGTGCAGCAAATAACACAATATTTACAGAGGAATCCTTCAAAAGGTGATGCAAGCACCAAATTTGGATCAAATACTCCTTAGACATTGCTCTTTTGAAAACACGGACTGGCCACTTGAATTTTCAATCGGCAGCCAGGTAGGGGTCAATTGAAGAATTACACAGGGGTCAAAATTTATAAATGCTCCGATCATATTGAAAACTATACTACATTTTTTGTCTGATCATAAATATTCCACAAAGGTATAGTTTAGATTACCTACAACTAAATGTTATGGAGTTATGGGGTTAAAAGCAGCAAGAACGGTGACAAAGGTCCATTTCAGTTTGTACAGGGGTCAAAAGTTAAAGTTGCTCTAATTTTGGTAAGAAGTGATGCAAATTATTGCAATAGCTTGGCATTCTTGTAATAACTACAATAGAAGCAGAGATAAAGTCACCACTGTGTGCAAATGGCAGTAGAGTTATGATAAAACATACAAGACTTCACTTACCACTAAAGGAAATGCGGCAGGTGTTATTGAAGCAGAAGCAGGGAGTTTTTTGTACTTGTGGATTGTGCTTGCTGCAATTAATCAGCTGTGAAACATTTAATTAACCATTTGGTGGTTTTGACAAATGCACTGTGCAATGTAATTAAAGAGGACAAACAAGACAGGGCACTCACAAAGTGTGACACCCACATCTTGCCAAATAAGAAAATGATGGGACATTCTGATAACTGAAAAGGATGGGGCGGGGGGGATTTTTACAATTATTGTGACTTCTATTTCATTGCAGACCATATGATATTTGTGTGGTCAGAATCATTTAATTTGTCAATACACATCTATTCCTATGTTTCAGGCCTGCAATATATTCCAGTAGCAACGAAGAGCTTAAAAGAGTTTAAAAATTAAATAATAATGTTATTTGTTGTGTGGGCCGCTGAAGAGGAGGTACTGCTGGCCCACCACCACCAGAGGGCGCCCTGCCTGGAGTGCGGGCTCCAGGCACCAGAGGGCGCCGCCGCCCCACAGGAGCTGCCTCGGTAACAGCTGTCACCCATCACCTGAGACAGCTGACGGCAATTATCACTGGGGTATATCAGCAGGACGGCATCTCCACCTCATCGCCGAGATATCGTTCTACCTGGAAGGTAATAATCTCAGCTGACTGCTTGACAGTAACCTTTGTGATTTTTGTGAGTGATTGCAGACTTTTTTCTCCAACGAGAGGTGGAGGTAGCTTCCCTGCCGTGCAGGTTGCTGGGTGCAAACGCGCCCACGTTTAATTGTGTTCTTGTTCCTCGCCAGCAGTACCAGGTCCGACACGCGGAGGCAGTGGCCACCTGGGAGTTCGGAACTTGGCGGCTCCAGTATTCCCGGGGTCCTGTGGCGGAGGAAACCGTGTGGTTCCGGTTCTACTTTGGAGAGGCGTCTCCTATCTTCGAGCCTGCCCACACGACACCTTTGTGAATTGAACTTTGTCCATTGTTGTAATTTGTTGTTTTTGTTGTGCACGTTCGCAACAGTAAAGTGTTGTTATTTGACCTATTCCATTGTCCGTTCATTTGCGCCCCCTGTTGTGGGTCCGTGTTCCTACACTTTCCCAACATTATTTCAACGATTTGATGTCAACTGGTGATTACAATCACAAAACAGCATCAACAAAAGGTTGAGGCTTTGAGGAGGTAATATGGGCAAAGGATCTCCATCTTCTCAACAAGTGTATTTGAAAAATTACAGAAATATTTAACAACAATATTCCTCAAAGAAATACTGGAAGTGATTTGCATATGTCTGTCTCTACAGCACGCAATATCATTAAACGATTCAAGGAATCTGGAGGAATTCCAGAGTGTAAAGGTCAAGAGCACAAGCCTAAACTGAACACCGGTGATCTCTGCTCCCTCAGACGACACTGCATCAAGTACAGTCATTCATCAATAACTGATATAACCATATGGGCAAGGGATTACCATGGGAAACCTTTGTCTAGCACTACAATATGGAGTTACATTCATAAAAGACACTTAAAATTTTACTGTACAAAAAGAAGCCTTATGTTAACCTTGTTGACTTCTCTGTGCTTGAAGACATCTGGGTTGGACCATCACACAGTAGAAGCGTGTATGTGGTCAGAGAAAACCGTATTCAAGTGCCTTTTTTGTGAAGAAATGGACACCATGTGTTCTGGACCAACAATGAAAAAGACCATCCAGATTGTTTCCAGAAGTACATCCAAAAACCAGGGTCTGTCATCTTATGGGGTTGTGCCAGTGCACTTGGCAAAGGTAATTTACATTTCTGTGATGGCAGCTTTAATGCAGAAAAGTACTATGACATTTTAGAGCAACATATGCTGCCTTCAAGACCACATCTTTCCTCGGGATCTCCATGCATTTTACACAAGACAAGACAAAACCACATTTTGCAGACATTACAAAGGCATGAAAGAAAGAAAGAAATGGTACAGACATTGGGCTGGCCTGCCTACAGTTCTGAACTGTCCCCAACAGAGAATGTGTGGAGAATATTAGAATGAAAAATACAACAATGATGACCATGTACTGTTACAGTACTGTTACAGTACTGTTACATGTACTGTTATTATGTGTGGGACAAAATAACACTCTTTGGTATCTTCAATGCCAAGATGTCTATTAAATGTTGTGAAAAGAAATGTTAACATTACAAACATGCTTTTGCATGGAATGTGTTGCTGGCTTTAAATTACCACCTGCAGTAAATGTAAAGTAAATGTAAGGATGACTGCATAATTGTTTTTAATTCAGAGATAAACAAGTTTCTAACATCAGTAGTTTTACAGTGCATCTGGAAAGTATTCAGAAATGCTTCACTTTTTCCACATTTTATTTTACAGTCTTATTCTAAAATGGATGAAATTCATTTTTTCCTCAAATTTCTACACACAATACCCCACAATGACAATGTGAAAATGTTTTTGAGATTTTTGCAAATTTATTAAAAATAAAAAACTTAGAAATCACGTGTACATAAGTATTCACAGTCTTTGCCTTGAAGCTCAAAACTGAGCTCAGCTGCATCCTGTTTCCACTGATCATCCTTGAGACGTTTCAACAGCTTAATTGGAGTCCACCTGTGGTAAATTCAGTTGATTGGACATGATTTGGAAAGACACACACACCTGTCTACATATAAGGTCCCACAGTTGACAGTGAATATCAGAGCACAAACCAAGCATGAAGTCAAAGGACTTGTATGTAGACCTCCGAGACAGGATTGTCTCGAGGCACAAATTTGAAACATTTCTGCTGCTTTGAAGTTCCGAATGAACACATTGGCCTCCATCGTCCATAAATGGAAGAGGCTCAGATCCACCAGGACTCTTCCTAGAGCTGTCCGCCCGTCTAAACTGAGTGATCGGGGGAGAAGGGCCTTAGTCAGGGAGGTGACCAAGAACCTTGTGGTCACTCTGTCAGAGCTCCAGCATTCCTCTGTGGAGAGAGAACCTTCCAGAAGGACAACCATCTCTGCAACAATCCACCAAACAGGCCTGTATGATAGAGCAGCCAGATGGAAGTCAACCCTCAGTAAAAGGCACACGACAGCCAGTCTGGAGTTTGCCAAAAGGCACCTTATCTTAGACTCTTACACCATGAGAAACACAATTCTCTGGTCTGATGAGACAAACGAACTCTTTGGTGTGAATGCCAGGCATTATGTTTGGAGGAAACCAGGCACCATCCCTACAGTGAAGCATGGTGGTGGCAGCATCATGCTGTGGGGATGTTTTTCAGCAGCAGGAACTGGGAGACTACAATCCCTGGCAATAATTATGGAATCACCGGCCTCGGAGGATGTTCATTCAGTTGTTTAATTTTGTAGAAAAAAAGCAGATTACAGACATGACACAAAATTAAAGTCTTTTCAAATGGCAACTTTCTGGCTTTAAGAAGCACTATAAGAAATCAGGAAAAAAAATTGTGGCAGTCAGTAACGGTTACTTTTTTAGACCAAGCAGAGGGAAAAAAATATGGACTCACTCAATTCTGAGGAATAAATTATGGAATCACCCTGTAAATTTCCATCCCCAAAACTAACACCTGCATCAAATCAGATCTGCTCGTTAGTCTGCATCTAAAAAGGAGTGATCACACCTTGGAGAGCTGTTGCACCAAGTGGACTGACATGAATCATGGCTCCAACATGAGAGATGTCAATTGAAACAAAGGAGAGGATTATCAAACTTTTAAAAGAGGGTAAATCATCACGCAATGTTGCAAAAGATGTTGGTTGTTCACAGTCAGCTGTGTCTAAACTCTGGACCAAATACAAACAACATGGGAAGGTTGTTAAAGGCAAACATACTGGTAGACCAAGGAAGACATCAAAGCGTCAAGACAGAAAACTTAAAGCAATATGTCTCAAAAATCGAAAATGCACAACAAAACAAATGAGGAACAAATGGGAGGAAACTGGAGTCAACGTCTGTGACAGAACTGTAAGAAAATGCCTAAAGGAAATGGGATTTACATACAGAAAAGCTAAATTTAGATTAGATTTTAAAATTTTAATTAGATTTATAAAGATGACTGCCTGAAGAGAACATGTAAATTTCCACAGTCATTGATGATATGGGGCTGCATGTCAGGTAAAGGCACTGGGGAGATGGCTGTCATTACATCATCAATAAATGCACAAGTTTACGTTGATATTTTGGACACTTTTCTTATCCCATCAATTGAAAGGATGTTTTGGGATGATGAAATCATTTTTCAAGATGATAATGCATCTTGCCATAGAACAAAAACTGTGAAAACATTCCTTGCAAAAAGACACATAGGGTCAATGTCATGGCCTGCAAATAGTCCGGATCTTAATCCAATTGAAAATCTTTGGTGGAAGTTGAAGAAAATGGTCCATGACAAGGCTCCAACCTGCAAAGCTGATCTGGCAACAGCAATCAGAGAAAGTTGGAGCCAGATTGATGAAGAGTACTGTTTGTCACTCATTAAGTCCATGCCTCAGAGACTGCAAGCTGTTATAAAAGCCAGAGGTGGTGCAACAAAATACTAGTGATGTGTTGGAGCGTTCTTTTGTTTTTCATGATTCCATAATTTTTTCCTCAGAATTGAGTGATTCCATATTTTTTTCCCTCTGCTTGGTCTAAAAAAGTAACCGTTACTGACTGCCACAATTTTTTTTCCTGATTTCTTATAGTGTTTCTTAAAGCCAGAAAGTTGCCATTTGAAATGACTTTAGTTTTGTGTCATGTCTGTGATCTGCTTTTTTTCTACAAAATTAAACAACTGAATGAACATCCTCCGAGGCCGGTGATTCCACAATTTTTGCCAGGGGTTATAGTCAGGATTGAGGAAAAGATGAATGCAGCAATGTACAGAGACATCCTGGATGAAAACCTGCTCCAGAGCGCTCTTGACCTCAGACTGGGGGATGGTTCATCTTTCAGTAGGACAATGACCCTAAGCAAACAGCCAAGATATCAAAGGAGTGGCTTCAGGAAAACTCTGTGAATGTTCTTGAGTGACCCAGCCAGAGCCCAGACCTGAATCTGATTGAACATCTCTGGAGAGATCTGAAAATGGCTGTGCACCGACGCTCCACATCCAACCTGATGGAGCTTGAGAGGTGCTGCAAAGAGGAATGGGCAAAGATAGATGCACCAAGCTTGTGGCATCATATTCAAGAAGACTTAAGGCTGTAATTGCTGCCAAAGGTGCATCAACAAAGTATTGAGCAAAGGGTCTGAATACTTATGTACATATGATTTCATTGTTTTTGATTTTTAGTACATTTGCAAATAATAATAATAGTAATAATAATAAAACCCTTTTTCATATTTTGAATTTTGAAGGAAAAAAATTAACTTACTCCATTTTGGAATAAGGCTGTAACATTAAAAAAAATGTGGAAAAAGTGAAGTGCTGTGAATACTTTCTGGATACACTGCATAACCCTTTCAGATCATCAGGACAAACCTGTGGATTATTGTGAGAGGACAAGCCCTCAGCAGAGGAATGTTTCAACCCTTCTGGAATTTTATGAGAAACATTCTTCAACAATGTAAGATACTTTGTCATTCTTCTACATGTTACATTCTAAGATTAAAATGTGAGAGAATGTTCTTTGTCTGTTTCTGTTGAAGAATGAGACATAGACCTAACAAAAAAAAGCACACAAGAAGTAATTTAAAAATGGTTAGATATAATTTGATAAAATGCATTTAGTTTAGTTCTTCAGTGTTACTGGGGTGAACCTCAGTAACAATTTTTGTCTGAGTCTATATGGTATGATTCCTGATGGTTGACTTCCAGCCAGGTTATGACAGCTCACTGTATGTGCGCCTTATTAAAGTCTCAACTGGTTTGTCAACTCTGCATTTCCGGCTCAGCATGCTCCTCTACTCCAGGAAAAAAATTTAAACTGCAATGTTTCATATTGAAACAGACCTCACCGTTTGATTTATTTCTTCCTCATCTGTTTCCACTCTGCAACTTATATTACAAGGTTATTTCAGAAACTTGTAGGTGGCTTCAAAGATCCCACCACCAGCAAATCAATGCAGAAAAGCCCTAACAAATACCCAGTCTGTTTTGCAATTTTTCTCAAGTCAGAACAAACTTGCCACAAGAACTTTCACACTGACAGGAGCTAGTTAAAGTGGGTTATGAAGTGCACCTGAAACACCTGGTACAGTCAGAGGCACCGCCAGGGATTTTGGGCCCCATGAAAAGAAATCTTATGGGGCCAACCCCCATATTATTTTTTCAGTATTATAATTGTGTTAGGGGCCTCTCTGGGCCCCTGTCAGTCATCGGCCCCTAGAATCCTTCTCATTATTCTTCCCTTTTCAGCACCCCTAGGTAGAGAGCTCAAATACAGCTGCAACCCATATATATATATATATATATATATATATATATATATATATATATATATATATATATATATATATATATATATTGTTGTGAAAGTGTAGTGACACGGACCCACAACAGGGGGCGCAAATGAACGGTCAATAGATGAGCCAAAAAGTAACAATTTAATGTTGTGAAGGTGCACAACGAATATACAAACAATCTCAGTATCTGATAACAGTCAATCCACAATGGTGATGTGTGGGCAGGCTCGAGGATAGAAGACGTCTGTCCCGAGAAGAGCCGGAACCACACGATTTCCGCCGCCACCGAACCTGGTGAATACTGGGCCGCCAAGTCCCGAATTCCCAGGTGATCACCGTCCCCGACTGTTGGATCTGGTACTGCTGGCGAAGAGCAAAGACAGTCAAGTGTGGGTGTGTGTACACCCCGTAACAACAACGGTGGGAATGCCACCTCCACCTCAAATCACACACTCGTGCAGCTCCTGTTTAAACACTTATCTGGTTGGGGTGTGAGGCGAAGCCGTCGCTAATCACACCAAACGCCAATCCAGCAGATAAGAAAACACCACAGGAAAACGGCTGCAAAAAGAGCTCAGATTATTTCTTAATGTAAGTCAGCAGAGAAGTTACCTCCATAGAAGTACGATATATCTGCAACGAGGTGGAGATGACGTCTGGTCTTTATGGAGTGAGATGATGTAGAGTAGATGGGTGACAGCTGTCAAGAGATAATGAGTGACAGCTGTCACCCCCGGCTGTGTCCGTGGCCGCAGCGCCCTCTCGTGCCTGAAGCCCGCACTTCAGGCAGGGCGCCCTCTGGTGGTGGGCCAGCAGTACCTCCTCTTCTGGCGGCCCACACAACAGGACCCCCCCCTCAACGGGTGCCTCCTGGCGCCCGACCAGGCTTGTCCGGGTGGCGGCGGTAGAAATCGGCCAGGGGGGCCGGATCCAGGATGAAGCTCCTCTTCACCCAGGAGCGTTCTTCGGGTCCATACCCCTCCCAGTCCACCAAATACTGGAACCCCCGGCCCATCCGACGGACGTCCAGGAGCCGGCGCACCGTCCAAGCCGGCTCCCCGTTGATGATCCGAGCAGGAGGCGGCGCCGGTCCGGGAGCACAGAGGGGTGAGGTGTGGTGAGGTTTAATCCTTGAAACATGAAAGACTGGGTGGATCCGCAGTGAAGCCGGGAGTTGGAGCTTCACTGCGGCAGGACTGAGGACTTTGAGGATTTTGTATGGTCCGATATATCTGTCCTTGAGTTTTGGGGAGTCCACCTGGAGGGGGATGTCCTTCGTGGATAGCCACACCTCCTGCCCGGGCTGGTAAGCAGGGGCCGGGGATCGCCGGCGGTCTGCATGGGTCTTCGCCCTCGTCCGGGCCTTCAACAAGGCAGAACGGGCGGAGCGCCACACCCGACGGCACTTCCGCAGGTGGGCCTGGACCGAGGGCACACCGACCTCTCCCTCCACCACGGGAAACAACGGGGGCTGATACCCCAAACACACCTCAAATGGGGAGAGGCCGGTGGCAGAGGACACCTGGCTGTTATGCGCATACTCGATCCAGGCCAGATGTTCACTCCAGGCCGTCGGGTGTGCGGACGTCACACAGCGCAGGGCTTGCTCCAATTCCTGATTGGCCCGTTCTGCCTGTCCATTGGTCTGCGGGTGATACCCGGACGAGAGGCTCACAGTGGCCCCCAGTTCCTCCAGACGTGTGAGGAGAACTGGGGACCACGATCAGAGACGATGTCGGTGGGTATCCCATGCAGACGGACGACGTGGTGGACCAGGAGGTCTGCTATCTCCTGGGCTGTTGGGAGCTTCGGGAGGGCCACGAAGTGGGCCGCCTTGGAGAATCGGTCCACTATCGTGAAGATGGTGGTGTTGCCCTGGGACGGCAGGAGGCCCGTGACGAAATCCAGGCCGATATGGGACCAGGGGCGATGAGGCACAGGAAGCGGCTGGAGAAGTCCTTGGGACCTTTTGTGGTCTGCCTTGCCCCTGGCACAGGTGGTGCAGGCCTGGATGTACTCCCGGACGTCGGCCTCCATAGACGCCCACCAGAAGCGCTGCCGGACAACTGCCACGGTCCTTCGCACCCCTGGATGACAGGAGAGCTTGGAACCGTGACAGAAGTTCAAGACTGCAGCTCTGGCCTCTGGTGGGACGTACAGACGGTTCTTCGGACCAGTTCCGTGGTCCGGGCTCCGTGCCAGGGCCTCCCGGACGATCTTCTCCACGTCCCAGGTGAGGGTGGCCACGATAGTGGACTCAGGCAGGATGGGCTCCGGTGGATCCGACAGTGCAGTTTTGACCTCCTCTTCGTGTACCCGGGACAAGGCATCCGACCTCTGGTTCTTGGTCCCGGGGCGATAGGTGATCCGGAAGTCAAAACGCCCGAAGAACAGTGACCAGCGGGCTTGCCTGGGGTTTAGCCGCTTGGCGGTCCTGATATACTCCAGGTTCCGATGGTCAGTGAAAACCGTGAATGGCACAGACGCTCCCTCCAACAGGTGTCTCCACTCCTCAAGAGCCTCTTTCACCGCAAGGAGTTCTCGATTGCCGACGTCATAGTTCCGTTCAGCCGGGGTCAACCTGCGAGAAACGTAGGCACACGGGTGAAGAACCTTATCGGTCTCTCCGCTCTGGGATAGCACGGCTCCTATCCCTGAGTCAGAGGCGTCCACTTCAACCACGAACTGGCGGCTAGGGTCGGGCTGCACCAAAACTGGCGCAGTAGAGAACCGTCGTTTCAACTCCTTGAACGCGGCTTCGCACCGATCTGACCAGGTAAAGGGGACTTTTGGAGAGGTCAGGGCTGTCAGGGGGCTAACTACCTGACTGTAGCCCTTAATGAACCTCCTATAGAAATTAGCGAAGCCGAGGAACTGTTGCAGCTTCCTACGGCTTGTTGGTTGGGGCCAATCTCTCACCGCCGCAACCTTGGCCGGATCAGGGGCGACGGAGTTAGAGGAGATGATAAACCCCAGGAAGGACAAAGACGTGCGGTGAAACTCGCACTTCTCGCCCTTCACAAACAGTCGGTTCTCTAACAACCGCTGCAGGACCTGACGTACATGCTGGACATGGGTCTCAGGATCCGGAGAAAAGATGAGAATATCGTCCAGATATACGAAGACGAATCGGTGCAGGAAGTCCCGCAAGACGTCGTTAACCAAGGCTTGGAACGTCGCGGGGCGTTGGTGAGGCCGAACGGCATGACCAGGTACTCAAAGTGACCTAACGGGGTGTTAAATGCCGTCTTGCATTCGTCTCCCTTCCGGATCCGAACCAGGTGATACGCATTTCTAAGATCCAGCTTAGTAAAGATTTTGGCTCCATGCAGGGGGGTGAACACGGAATCCAACAATGGCAACGGGTATCGGTTGCGAACCATAATCTCATTCAGCCCCCTGTAATCAATGCATGGACGGAGTTCGCCATCTTTCTTGCCCACAAAAAAGAAACCTGCACCCATCGGGGAGGTGGAGTTCCGGATCAGCCCGGCAGCTAATGAGTCCCGGATGTAGGTCTCCATTGATTCGCGCTCAGGTCGTGAGAGGTTGTACAGCCTGCTGGACGGGAACTCAGCACCTGGAACCAAATCAATGGCACAATCGTACGGACGGTGCGGGGGAAGGGTGAGTGCCAGATCCTTGCTGAAGACGTTAGCAAGATCGTGGTACTCAACCGGCACTGCCGTCAGATTGGGAGGGACTTTGACCTCCTCCTTAGCATGTAAATCACGCGGGAGGTAGAAGGAGTTACAAAAAACTCAATCTCCTCCCGATGGTTTCCAGACACCACCAGAGTTACTGGTTGTGTCTTGTGTGTGATTAAAGGGAGGAGGGTGCCATCTAGTGCCTGCACCTGCAATGGTGAAGGAAGCGCCACCAGAGGGAGCCCTACCTCCCTTGCCCATCTGCTGTCTAGCAAATTCCCTTCTGACCCCGTGTCCACCAGTGCTGGGGCTTGAAGGGTTAAATCCCCGCTCAGGATTGTAACTGGGAGTCGTGTGGCAATCTGTGTGTGTCCCACGTGAATGTTATGACCCCCCCTTAGCCCAGTCTCTAAGGGCGGTTGTTGTCGTTGTGGCCGTTTGGGGCAGTTTTTCTGTATGTGCTCCTTTGAGCTGCAGAGAAAACACTCCCCGCGGACCAGCCTCCTCATTTTGGCCCTGTGCGTCTCCCTAACAAAATCCCGCGGTTCTTCCTTAGCTACCAGATGCTCCTTCAGGACCGATGACAGTCCGTTTATGAAGGCGGCGCGGAGCTTAACGTTATTCCAGCCGGACCTCGCAGCCACGATGCGGAAGTCGACTGCATATTCGGCTGCGCACCGGCGCCCCTGTCGCATTGACAGCAGCACTGTTGAAGCGGTCTCTCCTCTGTTAGGGTGATCAAACACTGTTCTGAACTCCCCCACGAACCCAGTGTATGCTGATAACAACCGTGAGTTCTGTTCCCAGAGCACCGTAGCGCGTGCCTTACCCCGAAGCAAGTTAATAACATAAGCCACCTTGCTGGCGTCAGACGCGTACATCACGGGTCGTTGTGCAAAGACGAGCGAACACTGCATCAGAAAGTCCGCGCACGTCTCCACACAACCCCCGTACGGCTCTGGGGGACTTATGTATGCTTCAGGGGATGGTGGGGGGGTTCGTTGAACGACCAGTGGAATGTTAATATCCGGCACCGGGTCGGCAGGAGGAGGAGCCGCAGCAGCGCTCTGATCGCGCGCTTCCACCTGTGCGGTGAGAGCCTCCATCCTGCGATTAAGGATGACGTTTTGCTCGGACATCAAATCCAGCCGAGCGGTAAAGGCGGTGAGGATTTGCTGCAACTCACCGAGCACGCCTCCTGCAGACGCCTGTGCACCCTGCTCTTCCATTGGCTGTCCAACAGATGGGTGATGCCCCTCGGGATCCATGACGCTGGCCAAGATAGCCTGTTGTGAAAGTGTAGTGACACGGACCCACAACAGGGGGCGCAAATGAACGGTCAATAGATGAGCCAAAAAGTAACAATTTAATGCTGTGAAGGTGCACAACGAATATACAAACAATCTCAGTATCTGATAACAGTCAATCCACAATGGTGACGTGTGGGCAGGCTCGAGGATAGAAGACGTCTGTCCAGAGAAGAGCCGGAACCACACGATTTCCGCCGCCACCGAACCTGGTGAATACTGGAGCCGCCAAGTCCCGAATTCCCAGGTGATCACCGTCCCCGACTGTCGGATCTGGTACTGCTGGCGAAGCGCAAAGACAGTCAAGTGTGGGTGTGTGTACACCCCGTAACAACAACGGTGGGAATGCCACCTCCACCTCAAATCACACACTCGTGCAGCTCCTGTTTAAACACTTATCTGGTTGGGGTGTGAGGCAAAGCCGTCGCTAATCACACCAAACGCCAATCCAGCAGATAAGAAAACACCACAGGAAAACGGCTGCAAAAAGAGCTCAGATTATTTCTTAATGTAAGTCAGCAGAAAAGTTACCTCCATAGAAGTACGATATCTCGGCAATGAGGTGGAGATGACGTCTGGTCTTTATGGAGTGAGATGATGTAGAGTAGATGGGTGACAGCTGTCAAGAGATAATGAGTGACAGCTGTCACCCCCGGCTGTGTCCGTGGCGGCAGTGCCCTCTCGTGCCTGAAGCCCGCACTTCAGGCAGGGCGCCCTCTGGTGGTGGGCCAGCAGTACCTCCTCTTCTGGCGGCCCACACAACATATATATTTGGTAGAGAATATTACAGGGAATGTTCAGTTACTTTTCACACACAATATCTGGGTACATTAATGAGTAATTTAGATTTTTAATTCATTGTTTACATGTTAGAAATATCTACTATGCCTAAAACAGAACTAACCAATCGTTCCACTGATTACAAGCAACTGGCCAATGACAATCCCCGTAACACGCCGGTTCAGTGACATGTGGTAACAACATGGCTGCCTACAGTAAAGAGGATGCATCATCTTTGGATGAAGAAAAAGGGTATTTTTGTGTATCTTCCCATCCAAAAGAACAAAGTAATATCACTTTCACAGACGACATGCATGTTTTTAGAATACATTCCGAAATGGAAGACTTTGCAAGGTGCGCAAGCAGAAATCGAGGAGTTACATCGCTCAACACCTGATCATGTCGGCAGATTTCAGTAATAACAGTCGTAATAATAATAATAATAATTTAACATCCAATACTTTATGATGGTGGACTACACAAGACATGCGCCTCACACTTTACTGGCTCAGAACGGGTTGAAAGAACTACAAAAGCACCAAAAAGACAGCAGAAGCTGCAGCTTCTATATGTAGATAAGCTTAATATTTAATTTCATGTAAGCTAAAATTTTATATATAATGAGTCAAACGCTGTGACTCACTATGTTATATTCCCTTTGTCTACTTGGGTGGCTGTTTATGAAGTATTAATATAATGTGTTGGCCATGTTGATAGAAATCAATGAAGATTATTGTGCTGTTTTTGTCTGCGTAAATTCTGTTGTTGGTTATGACTCATTGATATTCAAAGAAATTAGAACAGACCAATATTTGATGCATCAATCGACATCATGAAAGACATGATTATGATCACACACAGCCTTACAATTTCTAATGATCTGACAATTCTAATTCACAGTAATAATCATCCGGCCTTTATTCATGTATTTATTCATTAATTCATTTGTTTATTTATCTCTATGTACTTATTCTCCAGCAATTACATGAATGAAATACCAGATCTCATGGCCATTCGTATTCATGGTAATTGTGGCTTAGGATGTTTTGCGTCACGGGGAAGTTTTTTTGTTTTGTTTTTACTGCAAATCGATTGCAGAACTGCAATATCGTATCTCATGGCCAATTGATTTCATGGCAATTGTGATTTTATGCAACTGCATGATTGTGTAATGGAACTATATGACATTGGTAACTGAAAGAAAAAAAAACTAAATGCAGAGATCCAGACATTTGTACATGTTCTGTGTACAGTTCTGTGCAAATGTGCCAGACACGACTGCCATAACATCACTGATGGCAGTGAAGAAGGGTTAGGGTTAGGGTTAACCCTTTTTTAAGAACATATAGTTGATGTGTGTCGACATTTTGAGTCAGCAGTTCTCACTAACCCTCAAAAAAGGCACTAACGCAAAAAAATTTGTGGGAAAAAGTATGTTGTTTGCGGTACCACAGGCTTTCATTTGCCAACATTTTCATACCCACCCCAGATGTACGTATGTCATGATCTCAAAAATCCAAAGGGATACTGATTACACAGCCCGTGGTCTAATTCAGTCTTAAATTAATCACCAACTATTTTTTTTTATTTTTTTATATATATATAGCACCAAATCACAACAGTTGCCCCAAGGCGCTTTATATTGTAAGGCAAGGCCATACAATAATTATGTAAAACCCCAACGGTCAAAACGACCCCCTGTGAGCAAGCACTTGGCTACAGTGGGAAGGAAAAACTCCCTTTTAACAGGAAGAAACCTCCAGCAGAACCAGGCTCAGGGAGGGGCAGTCTTCTGCTGGGACTGGTTGGGGCTGAGGGAGAGAACCAGGAAAAAGACATGCTGTGGAGGGGAGCAGAGATCGATCACTAATGATTAAATGCAGAGTGGTGCATACAGAGCAAAAAGAGAAAGAAACAGTGCATCATGGGAACCCCCCAGCAGTCTAAGTCTATAGCAGCATAACTAAGGGATGGTTCAGGGTCACCTGATCCAGCCCTAACTATAAGCTTTAGCAAAAAGGAAAGTTTTAAGCCTAATCTTAAAAGTAGAGAGGGTGTCTGTCTCCCTGATCTGAATTGGGAGCTGGTTCCACAGGAGAGGAGCCCGAAAGCTGAAGGCTCTGCCTCCCATTCTACATATTTGTTTAATATGCGCTTTGAATGACATATCCTGATCAAAAATGACTCCAAGATTTCTCACAGTATTACTAGAGGTCAGGGTAATGCCATCCAGAGTAGGGATCTGGTTAGACACCATGTTTCTAAGATTTGTGGGGCCAAGTACAATAACTTCAGTTTTATCTGAGTTTAAAGGCAGGAAATTAGAGGTCATCCATGTCTTTATGTCTGTAAGACAATCCTGCAGTTTAGCTAATTGGTGTGTGTCCTCTGGCTTCATGGATAGATAAAGCTGGGTACCATCTGCGTAACAATGAAAATTTAAGCAATACCGTCTAATAATACTGCCTAAGGGAAGCATGTATAAAGTGAATAAAATTGGTCCTAGCACAGAACCTTGTGGAACTCCATAATTAACTTTAGTCTGTGAAGAAGATTCCCCATTTACATGAACAAATTGTAATCTATTAGACAAATATGATTCAAACCACCGCAGCGCAGTGCCTTTAATACCTATGGCATGCTCTAATCTCTGTAATAAAATTTTATGGTCAACAGTATCAAAAGCAGCACTGAGGTCTAACAGAACAAGCACAGAGATGAGTCCACTGTCCGAGGCCATAAAAAGATCATTTGTAACCTTCACTAATGCTGTTTCTGTACTATGATGAATTCTAAAACCTGACTGAAACTCTTCAAATAGACCATTCCTCTGCAGATGATCAGTTAGCTGTTTTACAACTACCCTTTCAAGAATTTTTGAGAGAAAAGGAAGGTTGGAGATTGGCCTATAATTAGCTAAGATAGCTGGGTCAAGTGATGGCTTTTTAAGTAATGGTTTAATTACTGCCACCTTAAAAGCCTGTGGTACATAGCCAACTAACAAAGATAGATTGATCATATTTAAGATCGAAGCATTAAATAATGGTAGGGCTTCCTTGAGCAGCCTGGTAGGAATGGGGTCTAATAAACATGTTGATGGTTTGGATGAAGTAACTAATGAAAATAACTCAGACAGAACAATCGGAGAGAAAGAGTCTAACCAAATACCGGCATCACTGAAAGCAGCCAAAGATAACGATACGTCTTTGGGATGGTTATGAGTAATTTTTTCTCTAATAGTTAAAATTTTGTTAGCAAAGAAAGTCATGAAGTCATTACTAGTTAAAGTTAATGGAATACTCAGCTCAATAGAGCTCTGACTCTTTGTCAGCCTGGCTACAGTGCTGAAAAGAAACCTGGGGTTGTTCTTATTTTCTTCAATTAGTGATGAGTAGAAAGATGTCCTAGCTTTACGGAGGGCTTTTTTATAGAGCAACAGACTCTTTTTCCAGGCTAAGTGAAGATCTTCTAAATTAGTGAGACGCCATTTCCTCTCCAACTTACGGGTTATCTGCTTTAAGCTACGAGTTTGTGAGTTATACCACGGAGTCAGGCACTTCTGATTTAAAGCTCTCTTTTTTAGAGGAGCTACAGCATCCAAAGTTGTCTTCAATGAGGATGTAAAACTATTGACAAGATACTCTATCTCACTTACAGAGTTTAGGTAGCTACTCTGCACTGTGTTGGTATATGGCATTAGAGAACATAAAGAAGGAATCATATCCTTAAACCTAGTTACAGCGCTTTCTGAAAGACTTCTAGTGTAATGAAACTTATTCCCCACTGCTGGGTAGTCCATCAGAGTAAATGTAAATGTTATTAAGAAATGATCAGACAGAAGGGAGTTTTCAGGGAATACTGTTAAGTCTTCTATTTCCATACCATAAGTCAGAACAAGATCTAAGATATGATTAAAGTGGTGGGTGGACTCATTTACTTTTTGAGCAAAGCCAATAGAGTCTAATAATAGATTAAATGCAGTGTTGAGGCTGTCATTCTCAGCATCTGTGTGGATGTTAAAATCGCCCACTATAATTATCTTATCTGAGCTAAGCACTAAGTCAGACAAAAGGTCTGAAAATTCACAGAGAAACTCACAGTAACGACCAGGTGGACGATAGATAATAACAAATAAAACTGGTTTTTGGGACTTCCAATTTGGATGGACAAGACTAAGAGTCAAGCTTTCAAATGAATTAAAGCTCTGTCTGGGTTTTTGATTAATTAATAAGCTGGAATGGAAGATTGCTGCTAATCCTCCGCCCCGGCCCGTGCTACGAGCATTCTGACAGTTAGTGTGACTCGGGGGTGTTGACTCATTTAAACTAACATATTCATCCTGCTGTAACCAGGTTTCTGTAAGGCAGAATAAATCAATATGTTGATCAATTATTATATCATTTACCAACAGGGACTTAGAAGAGAGAGACCTAATGTTTAATAGACCACATTTAACTGTTTTAGTCTGTGGTGCAGTTGAAGGTGCTATATTATTTTTTCTTTTTGAATTTTTATGCTTAAATAGATTTTTGCTGGTTATTGGTAGTCTGGGAGCAGGCACCGTCTCTACGGGGATGGGGTAATGAGGGGATGGCAGGGGGAGAGAAGCTGCAGAGAGGTGTGTAAGACTACAACTCTGCTTCCTGGTCCCAACCCTGGATAGTCACGGTTTGGAGGATTTAAGAAAATTGGCCAGATTTCTAGAAATGAGAGCTGCTCCATCCAAAGTGGGATGGATGCCGTCTCTCCTAACAAGACCAGGTTTTCCCCAGAAGCTTTGCCAATTATCTATGAAGCCCACCTCATTTTTTGGACACCACTCAGACAGCCAGCAATTCAAGGAGAACATGCGGCTAAACATGTCACTCCCGGTCCGATTGGGGAGGGGCCCAGAGAAAACTACAGAGTCCGACATTGTTTTTGCAAAGTTACACACCGATTTAATGTTAATTTTAGTGACCTCCGATTGGCGTAACCGGGTGTCATTACTGCCGACGTGAATTACAATCTTACCAAATTTACGCTTAGCCTTAGCCAGCAGTTTCAAATTTCCTTCAATGTCGCCTGCTCTGGCCCCCGGAAGACAACTGACTATGGTTGCTGGTGTCGCTAACTTCACATTTCTCAAAACAGAGTCGCCAATAACCAGAGTTTGATCCTCGGCGGGTGTGTCGTCGAGTGGGGAAAAACGGTTAGAGATGTGAACGGGTTGGCGGTGTACACGGGGCTTCTGTTTAGGGCTACGCTTCCTCCTCACAGTCACCCAGTCAGCCTGCTTTCCCGGCTGCTCGGGATCTGCCAGGGGGTAACTAACGGCGGCTAAGCTACCTTGGTCCGCACCGACTACAGGGGCCTGGCTAGCTGTAGAATTTTCCACTGTGCGGAGCCGAGTCTCCAATTCGCCAAGCCTGGCCTCCAAAGCTACGAATAAGCTACACTTATTACAAGTACCGTTACTGCTAAAGGAGGCCGAGGAATAACTAAACATTTCACACCCAGAGCAGAAAAGTGCGGGAGAGACAGGAGAAGCCGCCATGCTAAATCGGCTAAGAGCTAGTAGCTACGCTAAGCTAGCGGATTCCTAAAAACACGCAAAGTGAATAATGTGTAAATAATTTAGAGTATTTTCATAATTGATTAACGGGTTTGAGCCTTCTTATTCAAATTTAGATGTGAATTTTTATTTTACTCGCTTCTTTATTTCTCTCTGTCAATAAAATAAATATTTTTAAGTTTTGGACAAAACATTTGGGGATGTCATTTTGGGAAACATTGATTAACATTATTCACCATTTTATGACATTTCATGGACCAAACAATAAAATAGATTCATGCAGAAAATAATAAACTAATGAATCAATAATTAAAATAATTGTTTGTTACAGCCCTGTACTCAAGTAAGTAAGTCCAGGTTCTTTTTAAGGGTCTAAAGTCAAAGACTGAGACAGTACACAAAGAGTGTTAAAGCAGATAGATCCTATGAGACAACGTTGTTGCAGGCATGTAAAGTACACAAAAAGAACATTAACAACAGTGTAACTAGTATGAAAAAAGAACTAATCCCACTTATTATTCATGAAATCCATCTGACCTGCAGGGCTTCCTGAGGCTTTCAGAATTGCACAATCCACTTACTGTCACAACAAATTCACAAACCTAACTTTAAAAAATAACTAAATAAACTTTTAAAACTATACAAAGTGCACTTTTTCCACCTGTGCCTATTTGTGTGGTCATTATTCCATATCTCAGCAGCTGCACCAAAACATATGCATCAAAATATTGTGACATGACATCATCTTTTCTTTCTTTATAGCTACTTAGAAGATTTGATGGTATCAGTTGTGCATGGAGCAGCATGACTGCAACAATCAGACTTACAAGGCACTCTGAAAATTACACATATTTTAAAGAAATATTTTGCAGTCGGAGCAACACTATCTTGTTTGATAAACTCTCAACACTTTTACTGAAAACTTTGGTTTAAATTGCTCAAGGACTTCCCTCACAGAATAAAATCAATCCTGCCCATCAATAACATGGCTGAAGTTCTAAGTAATATTAAATACCTACCGAGCACAACCATAACCGTCTTGATGAGCTTGATGGGAGTCCTTTTGCGGTTAATGGAGTTGCTGGTGTGTGGAGTGAGCATTGACGTCTTTTTCACCACGTACATGTAGATCCTCACGTAGATGGACACCATTGCCAGAAACATGATCAGATTGGAAATGGACCAGAAGATCAGGTAGCTCTTGCTGAAGATGGGAGCCAATTGAGAACAGTTCTCCAGGTTGCAGATACAGTTCCAGCCCATGCTCGGCACAGCTCCCATGAAGATGGAGATGGCCCACACCAGCACGATCAGCAGGGTTACCCTCCTTTTGGTCAGGTTGCTGTGGACTTTCCAGTTCATGACGGAGATGTAGCGCTCCAGGGCTATCACCAGCAGATTGGCCAGTGAGGCTGAAAGACTGACATCCAAAAGACCCTGACGGAAGAAGTATCCCTTAACTGTGAGCCTCTGTGACACCTCACCCGTGTTAAACATGAGGTACACGTAGGCTATACCTGCCAGGAAGTCTGAGGCAGCAAGGTTCGAAAGAAGATAGTAGAAGGGGTAGTGGAACCTCTTGTTGGTGATGACTGCAGCTATGACCATGCCGTTGGAGACCAGGATGAAGCAGCAGAAAAGTGAGCCCACCACTTGGACAAGGGTAAGCTGGGTGGAGGCCCATTTATCTTTGGCCCCGCTGTTGTTGTAGAAGAAGCTCATGAGTTCATCATAATGGCACTGGTTTTGTTTGGCCATTTTGGAGGGACGTCTGTGAACTGAGGATGAGAATAACAAAGAAGTAGAACAATTTTCTTATAAAAATAAACTGGGTTTAAATCTATGCAGGTTCAACGCAGAATCACACATTTAAAAAACTGATCATTCTGGTCCCATCAAGCTGTTGTTTGGGACTTGATGGGGCTGTAACGCTCCCAAAAATTTCAGTAGCCCTACCAGAAAATTGTCATTTACCATTCACACCAGTTTCTCACATTCTACCAATAATCTGGTCCTGTAGTACTCAAACTGCCAAAGTACACATGAGACATTGTTTGTACACAAAATCAACGGAGAAAGCTGACACCACTTATGTAAAACCGGATGTATTATGTATTCTTTGACATGTAATTAAAAATAGACCTTTTCCTCCTTCCTTCAAGCAACTCCAACCATGAACGGGGATTGGATGGTAACCCAGAGGACAACAAACAATGAGAAAAGAATGAAAGGGACCACACCTGCCCTGCCCCCCCAACATCTCCACCCTCACCTAAAGGAGATCAACCTCTATGTTGACTGGGCCATATCTTCTTGTCTACAATCTTTCTCATGCCGTGCTTGTAAGGTCTCCATAATTTTCTAAATATGGACTTGTGTCCTGTCATAAGTGTGTTACGACTGATCGAAAGATTGATTGAATGACTGATCCACGATTGCTGTTGTTAGTTCTATCTGTCCTGTGTTGAAACTGACAACATGGAGGTACTTGAAAATTCATTAAAAAACACATTTACTATAAATTTTAAAAACACTAAATAGTCACTTTGCTTCACTAAGAAAATAAAAAGCCTCTGAAGTCACCAGTTTAAAAAGGCAAAGAAAAGCAAAAGATACTAAATTAACAAAAAGACATAAAACACTGTTGTTCCTAAAGTGTGACCAACATACCAGGTCCAAGTTTCTCCAAAACATCATACTTCAAAGATGCAGTTTCCTGCAGTTATGTAGCGTTGTGGATACAGTGCTGTGTGCTGGATCAAATTCATTGCACACCTAACTTTTTGCATGTACGTACATGACAAATGCAACTTTGTTGATTTTTGTTTTTTGTATCATTTCACACAGGACAGGATGGCAAACTAAATCTGGGCCCATATGCATGAAGTAGCCTAAGGCTAAAATAGCTCCTAGTGAAGTTATTCTAAGAAAAGTCTTAGAATTCCTCAAATTCTTAGACAGTTCTCAGTTTGCCGCAAAGCACCTTAGGCCTTAAGAGAGCTCCTAAGGTGTCAAACTTGTAAGAGTAGTGAGGAGGACTTTTAAGAAGCCTAAGAGTGTCTTAAGCAGACAAGCTGGTGGAAAAGACACAGAGGAAGCAGAGATATGTAGAATGACAGTAACACGCTACCAGCTTGATCGATGTATTTATGTTAATTTCCTGTCTTAATGTATTTAGAAATTGTTTAGGTTGTTATCATATTCACACATTAATATTATCATTATTTTTATTATTATTATCAGTATTATTGATATTATTTTATTATTACATCTATTTTGATTTGATTTTTAAATGGACCACAATGGAAATAAATGTTTTCACTTTCTTGTGTCATGCATTTATTTACAATTATATTATGTACTTACATTGAACTTATTAATAAACTCATGCACACTTTTAATATGTAGATAATCGGCATGTAAATGAGATATGTTTAAACACCTTCAAAGCGTGTAACAATTAATTTTGTGGTGAGCTGCATGGAATAATAAAAGTCAAGGAGAGCTTTTGTCTTTTTGGCACACTGCCACTAGGAGGAGGCCTTATTTTTCAGATAAAACACTGGGACAGCATCAAACAGAACTGCACTGCACTTGATTGTACTGTTCATTCATATGTAGGAATGCAAAGCGCATTTATTTTTTATTTACCCCTCACTTTCTGTGACAACCAATCATAGCTCTTACAGGACCACGTCATACCTAGCAACGGGGTCAACCTCGCCTCCTCACAAAGATAGGAGTTTCTGTCAACTCCTTACCCAGAGTTTCTCTCAGACACCTCTTGGGTCTCTCTGAGGCTGGGAGTCCTTGCCAGGATATTTTAGGCTAAGTTAGGAGCTCTTTGAGAGGTCTTTGAGATGCACCGAGGATACGAGCCCTGATGTTTATGTACTTCTGACACTAGTGCTAGTTCCATAAAGGTTCAGCGTGGTACTGGAATCATAACCAGTCTGGAAGATAGGGCTGGGCAACAGTCCACCACGCAGGGTCAAGGACTGTAAGGGCCAAGGGTTGTAAGGAAAACCTGCACCATGCAGGTTTTCCTTGTTAGCAAAACCCTGCTTGCTGTCTGCACTGTAATATGGTTTCAAACATATTCCTGGGTGTGGCAAACCAAAGACAGCCACTTTAGATCAGAGTGCTCTGCATGGCTGTGAACCCTCTCTGTAGCTTGACGTGCACCTGCTAAATGACTGCAAGGGCCGTGATTGGTCACTTTTATATTTTCATTCCTTCCTCTCTTGTTATATGTTAAAGTTTTTGCAGTGGGCATGCCGATTACATTTCGATCATGGATCAAATACAGGAATGTTTGGCAGAAAGGTCCACAAATATGACCAACTTTACAACACGGAGTTGGAAAAAGACGCATAAATGACCTGCAATTCATGGAGGGAAACTGTACATATCGGTAGCGTTGGTTTGGAAGTTGATTGTATAAAGAAGTGGAGTTCATTGAGGGAAAAATTGATCCAGAAAAAGCCACTGTTCCTGCACTAAATTGCATTAAGACGCCCACCAACATGACGCAGAACTTTAAAAGGGTCACGCGTACGTCATCATTGCATAGCCACACAGTTACGGAGTTGTAATAGCATAATCAAGCTTTAGGATTTTAAGGTACCAATCTGCATCAGACAAAAGAGTGACTCAACCAAATGTAATCCTTCTTAATGCACATAATGCCCGGCGCTTATTTAAGGCAGGAATTTTTTTTTTCAGACGAAGTTGTGACCCAGCCATTAAAACAGGTAGGACCCTATTCAAGGTCAGGCATTTAATCAAGGAAATATGTAAGACTAATAGGTGCTGCAGATTCCCCATAGATTGTTTGGCACCACCTGACTCTGTTACATACATATAACAGGTTTTATCCATTTTATACATATAGCGGATTTCGATTATAACTGACAAAATTCACTGGTCCATCTAAATTGTACGCAAGTTTTACTCTCTCTCTCTCTCTATATATATATATATGCACATGTGTGTGTATGTATGTATAAACACACGCATACACACTCACCGGTCACTTTATTGGGTACACCTTGCTAATACTGAGTTGGACCCCCTTTTGCCTTCAGAACTGCCTTAATTCTTCATAGCATAGATTCAACAAGGTGTTGGAAACATTCCTCAAAGATCTTGGTCCATATTGACATGATGACATTATGCAGTTGCCCATTCAACCAGTCTGTCCTTTCTCCACTGACATCAACAAGGCATTTTCATCCACACAATTGCTGCTCACTGGATATCTTCTCTTTTTTGGACCAGTCTCTGTAAACCCTACAGATGGTTGTTCATGAAAATCCCAGTAGATCAGCATTTTCTGAAATACTCATCCGGCACCAGCATCCATTTCACATTCAAAGTCACTTAAATTCCCTTTCTTCTCTCATTCTGATGCTCAGGTGCAACTTCAGCAAGTCGTCTTCACATCGAGATGCCTAAATGCATTGAGTTGCTGCCATGTGGTTGGCTGGTTATCTATTTGTGTTAACAAGCAATTGAAGAGGTGTACCTAATAAAGTGGCCGGTGAATGTATATGTTATATGGACTTTCGAAAAAGCCACCGAGTGCTATACGATTTAAAACAATTCAAACGCTCGCTGCTTTTTTCACGCAACAACTACGCCACTGTTTCTGCAGCACCCTCTAATGGTCACAATGGAAATGCAGCCAGAGATCTGACAGACGGGGGGGGCGTGTCCAGACGAGGTTGGTTTTTGGGTCACTGCCAAAAACTAAGTAAACAAACAACAAACAAAGTCGGAAGCCAACATGTGAATTCAAGCAATATTCGCTCCCAGTATCAAGCCATGTTTCAAACACTACTGATAAGGTATACTTAAAACAAAAAGACTGTTCAACTGAAAAAAAAAACCCCCAAAAAAAACCTGTTGGACAATGAACGAGAGGGTCCCACATGAGACAACCTGTCGCAAAAAAAGGTTTTAATAAGGACATTAAGTTACAACATTCTTACAAAATAAAAACAAGGTGTTATCAGAGGAGAAATCAAATTCAGGTACCTGCCTGTGTTCTGGTCCGTCAGAATGTTAAGAGTTGCGCTTTATTCCTGCGCATTTTTCCGCCTGTGGACGGAGCTTGAGGACAGTCTGGAGCCGGAGGACAACGTGAAGGCGGAGAGTTGCGAGTCTTCACTTTGAGGTTTGTCCTCGCTGACGCAGAGGGCGTGTGCCACCTCCGGATGACCGCACACGGCAGCAGAGGCGCACACATGCAGCCCAGGGGCCTGGGCTCCAACGCGAACACAGGCCCCCTGGTGGCCACAACTGTCAACACACCCTTACTCATCAGCTGCCGTTAGCCTCTCTTATTTGTTTATATATATATATATATATATATATATATATATATATATATATATATATATATATATATATATATATATCAGATACCAAGGCAATAGCAGCTAAAGATGTAGTTATTTCATGTTTTACAGTGTGTCTGAGGTGAGTCTTTAGATTCTCAAAAAGAAATACAGTGCATCCACAAGTATTCAATTTAAATTTAATCAACTTATAAAGCACCAAATCACAACAAAAGCCATCTCAAGGCACCTCACACAGAACAGTTCAACATAAAAAATGTAAATAATAAAACTAAAAAATTCAAATACATAATTAAAAACAAATAAAACAGATAAAAAATTCATAAGAAAGAGAATAAAAATAAGTTTTACGTCTCGACTTAAAAATGTCCATGAACTCCGACTGCCTCACGGTCGCAGGAAGACCATTCCACAGAGCAGGTGCACGATAATAAAAGACTCTTTGACCTGCTGACTTCTTCTTCACCCTGGAAACACAGAGAAGTCCTGCATCCTGCGACTGCAAAGCCTGGGCCGGCACATAGGGTTCCAACAAATCGGCCAGATAAGACCTTGCCAGTCCATGAACAACTTTATAAGTCAATAATAAAACCTTAAAATCTGTTCTCACAGAGACAGGGAGCCAGTATAAAGATGCCAAAATGGGTGTGATATGTTCAAACCTTCAGCTTCGTGTCAAAAGTCTGGCAACAGCATTCTGAACCAGCTGAAGACCCCCAATGCTGCACTGCGGTATTCACAGCGCTTCACTTTTTCCACATTTTATCATACAGCCTTTTTACAGACAATACCTTTGACTTCATGCTTGATTTGTGCTCTGACATGCACTGTCAACTGTGGGACCTTATGTACAACCCCTGGCAATAATTATGGAATCACCAGCCTCGGAGGATGCTCATTTAGCTGTTTAATTTTGTAGAAAAAAGCAGATCACAGACATGACACAAAACTAAAGTCATTTCAAATGGCAACTTTCTGGCTTTAAGAAACACTATAAGAAATCAGGAAAAATAATTGTGGCAGTCAGTAACGGTTACTTTTTTAGACTAAGCAGAGGGAAAAAATATGGACTCACTCAATTCTAAGGAATAAATTATGGAATCACCCTGTAAATTTTCATCCCCAAAACTAACACCTGCATCAAATCAGATCTGCCCGTTAGTCTGCATCTAACACCTGCATCAAATCAGATCTGCCCGTTAGTCTGCATCTAAAAAGGAGTGATCACACCTTGGAGAGCTGTTGCACCAAGTGGACTGACATGAATCATGGCTCCAACACGAGAGATGTCAATTGAAACAAAGGAGAGAATTATCAAACTCTTAAAAGAGGGTAAATCATCACGCAATGTTGCAAAAGATGTTGGTTGTTCACAGTCAGCTGTGTCTAAACTCTGGACCAAATACAAACAACATGGGAAGGTTATTAAAGGCAAACATACTGGTAGACCAAGGAAGGCATCAAAGCGTCAAGACAGAAAACTTAAAGCAATGTCTCAAAAATCGAAAATGCACAACAAAACAAATGAGGAACGAATGGGAGGAAACTGGAGTCAACGTCTGTGACCGAACTGTAAGAAACCGCCTAAAGGAAATGGGATTTACATACAGAAAAGCTAAACAAAAGCCATCATTAACACCTAAAGAGAAAAAAACAAGGTTACAATGGGCTAAGGAAAAGCAATTGTGGACTGTGGATGACTGGATGAAAGTCATATTCAGTGATGAATCTCGAATCTGCATTGGGCAAGGTGATGATGCTGGAACTTTTGTTTGGTGCCGTTCCAATGAGATTTATAAAGATGACTGCCTGAAGAGAACATGTACATTTCCACAGTCATTGATGATATGGGGCTGCATGTCAGGTAAAGGCACTGGGGAGATGGCTGTCATTACATCATCAATAAATGCACAAGTTTACGTTGATATTTTGGACACTTTTCTTATCCCATCAATTGAAAGGATGTTTGGGGATAATGAAATCATTTTTCAAGATGATAATGCATCTTGCCATAGAGCAAAAACTGTGAAAACATTTCTTGCAAAAAGACACATAGGGTCAATGTCATGGCCTGCAAATAGTCTGGATCTTAATCCAATTGAAAATCTTTGGTGGAAGTTGAAGAAAATGGTCCATGACAAGGCCCAACCTGCAAAGCTGATCTGGCAACAGCAATCAGAGAAAGTTGGAGCCAGATTGATGAAGAGTACTGTTTGTCACTCATTAAGTCCATGCTTCAGAGACTGCAAGCTGTTATAAAAGCCAGAGATGGTGCAAAAGATATTGAGCGTTCTTTTGTTTTTCATGATTCCATAATTTATTCCTCAGAATTGAGTGATTCCATATTTTTTCCCTCTGCTTGGTGTAAAAAAGTAACTGTTACTGACGGCCACAATTTTTTTTCCTGATTTCTTATAGTGTTTCTTAAAGCCAGAAAGTTGCCATTTGAAATGACTTTAGTTTTGTGTCATTTCTGTGATCTGCTTTTTTTTCTACAAAATTAAACAACTGAATGAACATCCTCCGAGGCCGGTGACTCCATAATTTTTGCCAGGGGTTGTAGACAGATGTGTGTCTTTTCAAATCATGTCCAATCAACTGAATTTACTCAAGGTGGACTCCAATTAAGCTGTAGAAACATTTCAAGCATGATCAGTGGAAACAGGATGCACCGGAGCTCAATTTTGAGCTTCATGGCAAAGGCTGTGAATACTTAGGCACATACGATTTCTTAGTTTATATATATATATATATATATATATATATAAATTTGCAAAATGTCTAAAAACAAAAACTTTTTTCACATTGTTGTTATGGGGTATTGTGTGTAAAATTTTGAGGAAAAGAACTTCCTCCATAAAATGTGGAAAAAGTGAAGTGCCGTGAATACTTTCTGGATGCACTGTATATTTTGTGTATTTTCAATTTTGTCTTCAAATTTTTAGGTGCTATATAAATAAACTGAATTGAAATTATGAGTTCATCAAGGGTATTTGTTGTCTGTGGTATACACGTTGTTAAAAATACAAAATTTTTTACATGTATTTTTTTCAGCCATTTATCTGAGATTTATGTTAGCAAAATGTCCAAAACGCATGTTTTGTGTTTAAATGCAGTCATAATCACAATATTCTCTCAGATAACGCACCCTGCAAATGCTTGAAATAAATGAAAACTATTTTTTTTAATGGGATGGATCTAAACAGATTTTTTTAACTTTTATATAATTTAGGATGAGATGCATTTTGAACCTTGGTGCAAAGTATACATTACATTTTTAATGTATTAATTCCACAGTCATTTCATATCAAACAAAATTGTAAAAAACTGATATTTTGGCAGCACGGTGGCTTAGTGGTTAGCACTGTTGCCTCACAGTGAGAAGGTCATGGGTTCTGTGTGGAGTTTGCATGTTCTCCTCGTGTTTGTGTGGGTTTCCTCCGGGTGCTCCGGTTTCCTCCCACATCCAAAGACATGCGGGTTAGGTGGATTGTAATCTTTAAAATTGTCCTTAGGTGTGCGTGTGGGTGCGTCTGTGTTTGTTTGTCTATTTGTGGCCCTGCGACAGACTGGCGTCCTGTCCTGGGTGTACCCCGCCTCACGCCCTATGATTACTGGGATAGGCTCCAGCCCCCCGCGAACCTTAATTGGACTAAGCGGTAGAAGATGGATGTTTGATATTTTACACTAATGTAAAAATGTATCATGAATCTTGCACCATGACTGGCATCGAACTAAATTCATAACCGTAATGTCAAAGTAGAAACTTTGTTGTACAGAAACATGTGGCATTTTACAGCTCTACTATAAACGAAAATAAAGTTTCCATTTATTTATTGTGAGTGAACAGCTGTAGTGTTAAATGCAATATTAAGATTGATCAATTTCTTCTCAAACAAAATTGAAGCCCAGGGTCAGAAGGACATGCACTGTCCTAAGTTATACACAGACACACACAGAGAGAGAGAAATTTATAAAATGCAATGTTTTTATAGGCATGAGATCTTTGTTTCAACATCTATGTTTCAGTTGCTACCCTGAGACACATCGGTGTTACTTTTAAGAGAACATATTGACACTTGTTATTAGGTCACATCATCTTCAAACTCAAGAAGGATGTTTGTTGATCTAAACACACAAACGTGTTGAGACAAAATCCTCACAGCAAACACTTACATCTTACTTTTTTCTAGTTATTTTCATTCGACAAACACTAAATGAGAAGTACCATTTGGACAAATACTGCGTTGCATCACCAAAACACGTCATCTCAATCGGTGGTGTGTGATCAGTTCTGCCTCAGGCATTTAAAATCAATTAAAATAGAAATAATCAAATCAGCTAATGCCAGTACAGATCTGTCAGGTATACTTAACGTGCCACAACTTTCTCACAATTCCCCCAATGACATATCTCCTTGATTTATCTTTTTTTGTTGCTTGTTTTTAAGTAAAAATATCCATGAAGTCTGTGTCACACATCAAGCTCCAGCTTGTCTGAACGTCTCAACCACTTGGCAGACTGGATGATAAAGCTGACTCGTATAATTCTTCACATTTGTGATGAATAAATCACACAAAACATCTCTGCTACCATTTAGAAACTAAAAGTAGCACTTAATATTTCTCTCAGAACTCAAGGAATTTACTGTATCATAGGAAAATTTGTATTAACACCAATTTGCTAAAAAGAAAAAAAAAAAGAATAATTGTATCAGTCTGTTCAGAAAGATTTTATTTTATAATTGCATATGTAGGTGAGGCTTATTGCAAAGCTGCATGAATAACTTCAAACAGTATGTAGTTAGGCAGAAACGTTGACAGCTTAATCGTGATTTGTTGCCCAAATACAATTCATAGAAAAAAAAAAAAGAAAAAAAAAAAAACGGCAGCAAAAAAAATTCCAAGTTTGTTTTACTGCATGTAAAAGTTCAAAGTCTTAATGCTTAGAAAATACACAACACATATATTGTGTTTGTACCAGTGATCAGAAGTGGAGAAACATTTTTTTTCCCCTCCCATTTCTTTGGCTGAATACAGTACACACATGCTTGAAAACGTAAATAATACGTAATAATAATTTTTCACCCTCATTTGTACAAATCTTTATTAAATATCTTTTTTTTCTGGCATCAGAGGGGTCTCATCTGGAGGTGGAAACGATGTCAGCTGATGACAAGAATTTCATCATTTTCTGAACGTCTGCAACAACAAAAACAACAATAATAAAAATGTTAACAATAGTGACAACAAAAAAGACAATCAACACTGTATTTTGTCTTGTTAATGAGTGCATAAGCGAATATCATCCAATATCAAGTCAATATACATTAGCTGAGTCAACAGTCACAGACAGCATCCATCTTGTGAAGGCCACGACTGTAGCTTGTACAACACTTTAATAAGGAATTAGCACAGATATTATCTAACAATAGACGACTGAGATGATGGCCATTTGTCCTGCATGACAAAGGCATCAGTTATTATACGAGGTCTGTTAGAAAAGTAACAGACCTTTTTATTTTATGCAAAAAATATATGGATTTGATTCATATGTTTTTACGTCAGCCAAGCTTGAACCTTCGTGCGCATGCGTGAGTTTTTTCACGCCTGTCGGTTGCGTCATTCGCCTGTGGGCAGGCTTTGAGTGAGCACTGGTCTACCCTTATCGTTTTTTCATTGCGAGGAAATGGCGGAATGATTTGGGCTTTGCTCCATCAGAATTTTTTCAGAAACTGTTAGAGACAGGCAGCTGGAAACCATTTGGAAAATTCATTTGGCTTTCGATTAAGGAGTGTTACTACCGCTTTAAGGACGGCCCACAATGGCGCACAGCGCGCCGAGCTACAATCGACAGGCAGAAACGACCATTTCATTTCTAAACAGATGGCTATATGGGTCTGGGACCATCATGTGCAATTTCTCTAGTTATCACAAGAGCTGGACAACCATTTTCTGGCAGATTTCACTTTTAACAAGAGATTTTGTCATGGAAAGCCGCGCGGAGGCTTCGCGCGTCACGACGGATTTGCTGATGGAGCGAGACAAAGAACACCTCCGTTTTGGAGTGTCAGAGGACAAGTTGGGACATGCCCAGCTCTCCACAATTTCTCTTATACTCACTCGACTGGTAAGCACTGAAAGCCGAGATAGGCATGTCCCAACTTGTCCTCTGACACTCCAAAACAGAGGTGTTCTTTGTCTCGCTCCATCAGCAAATCCGTCGTGACACGCGAAGCTTCCGCGCGGCTTTCCATGACAAAATCTCTTGTTAAAAGTGAAATCTGCCGGAAAATGGTTGATGTCCAGCTCTTGTGATAACTAGAGAAATTGCACACGATGGTCCCGGAGCCATAGAGCCATCCGTTTAGAAATGAAATGGTCGTTTCTGCCTGTCGATCGTGGCTCGGAGCGCGGCACGCCGTGTGCCATTGTGGGCCGTCCTTTTCTAACAGAACTCATATTATATATATATATATATATATATATATATATATATACACACAACCCCTGGCAAAAATTATGGAATCACCGGCCTCAGAGGATGTTCATTCAGTTGTTTAATTTTGTAGAAAAAAAGCAGATCACAGACATGACACAAAACTAAAGTCATTTCAAATGGCAACTTTCTGGCTTTAAGAAACACTATAAGAAATCAAGAAAAAAAGATTGTGGCAGTCAGTAACGGTTACTTTTTTAGACCAAGCAGAGGAAAAACATATGGAATCACTCAATTCTGAGGAAAAAATTATGGAATCACCCTATAAATTTTCATCCCCCAAATTAACACCTGCATCAAATCAGATCTGCTCACTGACATTGACCCTATGCCAAAACATTGACCCTATGTGTCTTTCTGCAAGGAATGTTTTTGCAGTTTTTGCTCTATGGCAAGATGCATTATCATCTTGAAAAATGATTTCATCATCCCCAAACATCCTTTCAATTGTCCAAAATATCAACATAAACTTGTGCATTTATTGATGATGTAATGACAGCCATCTCCCCAGTGCCTTTACCTGACATGCAGCCCCATATCATCAATGACTGTGGAAATTTACATGTTCTCTTCAGGCAGTCATCTTTATAAATCTCATTGGAAAGGCATCAAACAAAAGTTCCAGCATCATCACCTTGCCCAATGCAGATTCGAGATTCATCACTGAATATGACTTTCATCCAGTCATCCACAGTCCACAATTGCTTTTCCTTAGCCCATTGTAACCTTGTTTTTTTCTGTTTAGGTGTTAATGATGGCTTTCGTTTAGCTTTTCTGTATGTAAATCCCATTTCCTTTAGGCGGTTTCTTACCATTCGGTCACAGACGTTGACTCCAGTTTCCTCCCATTCGTTCCTCATTTGTTTTGTTGTACAATTTTCGATTTTTGAGACATACTGCTTTAAGTTTTCTGTCTTGACGCTTTGATGTCTTCCTTGGTCTACCAGTATGTTTGCCTTTAACAACCTTCCCATGTTGTTTGTATTTGGTTCAGAGTTTAGACACAGCTGACTGTGAACAACCAACATCTTTTGCAACATTGCGTGATGATTTACCCTCTTTTAAGAGTTTGATAATCCTCTCCTTTGTTTCAATTGACATCTCTCGTGTTGGAGCCATGATTCATGTCAGTCCACTTGGTGCAACAGCTCTCCAAGGTGTGATCACTCCTTTTTAGATGCAGACTAACGAGCAGATCTGATATGATGCAGGTGTTAGTTTTGGGGATGAAAATTTACAGGGTGATTCCATAATTTTTTCCTCAGAATTGAGTGATTCCATATTTTTTTCCTCTGCTTGGTCTAAAAAAGTAACCGTTACTGACTGCCACAATCTTTTTTTCTTGATTTCTTATAGTGTTTCTTAAAGCCAGAAAGTTGCCATTTGAAATGACTTTAGTTTTGTGTCATGTCTGTGATCTGCTTTTTTTCTACAAAATTAAACAACTGAATGAACATCCTCCGAGGCCGGTGATTCCATAATTTTTGCCAGGGGTTGTATATTCTCCAGATTGGTGCAGTTTATTTACAGATCTACTACTGTGTGTGGTGGACACGAAGGGCCTTGAATTGACTTGTCACCACTCTGGAGTATCTGTGAGTATCGGTGTCGCAGACCGAACACCCCCCCCACCCCCACCCCCAAAATTGGTCCACCTTGCCTTCACTGCGCATGCGTCATTTTGGAGCGTCACCAGCAATTCACTGATTATCACCATTTCTGCTTCAAACTGCACTCCAGTCATCACCTATCTCGGCGACAGATACCTGAAGCTTTTGCACAACAATCACTTCCATATAAATTCAGCATTATTTCATAATAAAAGACGGGGAAGTAATCAGACCACCACAGCAGCGCATCAGACTCTGAGGTGCTGCTGCGCCTAAGTCATTTCAGAGCGTTCATAGGGACTCACCAATTATTGGTTCCTTTCTGCTTAAGACGGCTCCGTTTCTGCTTAACACTGACTTGAGAATGATTTAAGAGGTTTTACTTTGTCATCTGATGGTTAATAATCACATTATTCCTCTTGATCACTTTGGATAGACTGAGTCAGACTCAGACATGTGCTGTGGTCGAAATGGCACGTGCGCAGTGAAAGCAGGGTGGACCAATTTTTTTTTTGGGGGGGGGGGCTGTTCGGTCTTCGACAACGGCAATGAAAGAATTAGGGAATGAGATTAGATGTGGGATGAACTCATTTTACACCATGTCTGAATGATGTGTGCAGTCTATACTGGAACTTTGGAACTCCAGAACTTGGTTGTGGGATATTGGGGGGGGTAGTAGAGCTACATCATGTTTTGGGTGGGAACAGAGGAATGTCTTATTTCAGTGACTGATGTGACAGCCAACTGGAAAGCATATGGTTTCTTAGTTGCATCATTTCTATCATTGCATGTCCTGACAATTCTATGCAGATGGTCACCCCACTGAGTCTGGGCCGCTTGAGGTTCCTTCCTGTGACCACAAATTGCCTGAGAAACCTTTACTTTGCACTGTCAGCTATGTGCTTGCTCATGCTGTGGGTTAGGTAGAGTCTTGCTCGTGTGTAGCACCTTGAGATGATTTAGTGCTGTATAAAAAATTAAACTGTTGTCTGTTCATCATGTTAGTAAATGCCGTATGTGTAAAATGTGCAAACTTCTCTGCTGCACAAGACTCCTAAGGATATAGGCAGAAGAAAATATTTGATGAATAGAAGATATGGACCAAAGCTGTGTGTTCAATTCCTGAGCTCCCTATGAATCTGCAAAGCCATAATTTCCTTTTGGCAATCACACAAAATTACTTTCTCAAAGATTATCATTTTGAGTTGTTGTTATGGTTCAGCTGAGCGAGCATCCCAGAACATACCTGATACTTTAAAATCTGGTTTTCTGAACATTACGTAGTAAGTCCCTTCAGCTGCTCCCTTGTTTGCACTCGAGATCGCCACAGCAAATCCAAGGTGGATCTGCATGTTGAATTGGCACAGGTTTTTTTTTTTTTTTTTACGTCAGATGCCCTTCCTGATGCAACTCCACATTACATGGAGAAATGTGGCAGGGGTGGGATTTGAACCCAGAGCTGGGATTTGAACCCAGAGCCTTCTGAACTGAAACCAAGCGCATTAACCACTTAGCCACCACCCCTGCTTTCTGAACATTACATGATCTTGTACAATAACTAGAGCTGCAGCATTGACTATTAAATTAAACAACAACTAGTTTGATAAATGGGTTAATTATTTTGAGTCTTTTTAATATCTAAATTATTTGACTTCATCTTCTTAAATGCAAATATTTTCTGTTTCATTGTATTAGATGCTTTACACTTCTGTCTGCAGTAAACTGAATATTTTTGCGCTGTTGATAAAACGAGACATTTGAAGACATCAACTTGGGCTCTGGATAAAACTGATCAAAATTTTTCACCATTTTTAGATTTTTTTTGTTGTGGACCTAACAGCTATTCAACTAATGGAGATGAATCAATCATGAAAATTGTTAGTTGCTGCCTAAAGCTCTCCCTGAAAGAAGTAAAATACTGTACAGTAAGAATGTGGCTCATTATTTCAGTGATCATTTTTAAATTTACTATACTTATTCAAAACCTAATATACGGTGCAAAACCACATTGCAAGATGACTCATTTGAACATGTGAGGTTACAGTGACCACAGACAACAGCAGAAAGGGGCTAATAGCCTCTCACAGAAATGACATTTGGCCAGGATAGAGACTGCAAATTACCGCAATTATGCGGTCTGTTATAACTGTTAATGGCACTCAATGAACTATAGATGACCACTTGCTGGTTTGTCTTCATCTCCACAGAGAAGATGAACATTTCATGTCATACATTATCCCTTAATGGCTCTGTAACTTACACCAACACTTTACTCTTCTGGAAAACCGGATGAGAAGCACAGAAGAAACCACATGAGGAAATGAAAATGCAGTGACAGGACAAACTGATTTTCAGTCATGCAACATTTTGGGTTCCATCTTCTGTTTTGCACAAAGTGGCACAAAGTTAAGTTGTCAGCTGTGCACCCATGGGCATGCTGGCCTGAAAATGAGGTGGAGTCAGGCATAGTGTTGGTGCACTGCTATTGTGAGGCAATAGCAAGCAATTGCAGCCTCAACCACCAAAAAACTGGCCTAAAGTCAAACACAGTGTTTCCATGGTATTTGTAAAAAAAATAATTTAAAAAATTGCACAGTGCAATATTCAGGTACACCTTGCGTAGGTGGGTTCATGACGCGCAAACACTGCACCTGAACACACAATGAAACTAAATCTAATGAACCGCATTTCTACATCAGGCACAGACAACAATTATATGAAATAAAAGTAAACACTAAAGAAAAAAATACAAAACTCCACCTTGCTGCTTCACCTCAGGGAACTTTGATGGCTGGCCACCATGCACACACTTTGACGAGTAGCACGCTAGTCCATAACTCACAATAAATAAATAAATAAAATCCACCGTCTGAACAGCATTGTGTCAGGTTCTAGAAATTCTAGGCTCGTAAAGAGTTGACAATCTGATTACCATTTTTAAGACAAGTTGTTTGGGGAAGGGTTCTGCAACTTCTGTCAAAAATATACTGCATTATCATCTACAGCCACAAGATGGCACAGTCCACAGCTGTATAACTGGTGATACAAAATGAAAAAAATGCACTATGCACAATTTCTCCAATCACAGCCATATACGAGGGTAGGCTGAAAAGTTCTAAGGCTCACTATAATGCAGTTAATGCATTACTCCTTCATGGGGAGCCTTAGAACTTTTCAGCCTACCCTTGTAAACCTATAACTTCTGGGTTGTCGGGGTGTTTCAGTGGCTTTCCTCACTCTTCTTGCACAGTCAGTTTTTGAGAACTGTCTACTCCATACAGATTTACCACAGAGTGCCATACTGTTTGTAGTTCTTCATTATTAATGTAAATAAAGTTCAAGACATATTCAGTGACTTGGAAATGTTCATGTATCCATCCCCTGACCTGTCTGAAGAAAACTGGCAATAAAACTTATTTTACAGGAAATTACCAAAGGGGCCCATTACATATGAAAACCATCATCTTGACTTTTATATGTTTAATTAGTTTATATAAAGTTGTAGAGATTTGCTTTGAGTATAAGGAAGCTAATTTTAGAAATTTTTATATTGAGAAGCCCGATTTACTTTTTGTATTTGAAATGGCATAAATAAATTAAAATGTGTGAAATACCAAGAGGCCCAGTACTTTTGGAGGGCACTGTGTATCAAACTTTGTTCTCTAAATTAGTTTATGATGTACCTCTCCTTACCAAACATCTTTTTATGGTCCACAAACATTTGAGGTTGAAGTGAGCAGAATAAATAGTTACACTGTTTGTTATGTATATACCTTATTCTTGCTACATGTTGCTATTTGACTATTCAAGCAGGACAAATACTGTAGCTTTTAAATAAGAAACCCATAATTTGATATGGGTGCACATTCCTGAACCATCCAGCAGATGCCAGTGTTCAAAAGATTCAAATCAAACAGAATACAGACAGAGGGCAGGAAAAACTGACAAGCTGAGAACATAGAAAGTTGTCCTGGGAGAATATGAAACTTATAATATTATAGTACAGTTTATCTTCTTTAAAGACTTTGAGTTACTAGGAAGAATATAATTTTTATTTGATTTTTAAGGTACTCTGCTAAGTATATCTGCAAACTCCTGTACAGCAGGCGCCAGCCTTTACCCAATGTCAGATGCAATCCCCTAGTTAACAATTGGAAGGATTCAAAATAGTGTTAGTGTTTGGAGTTAACTGCTGTAAATTTGCAGTATCAGTGAAAGGTTATGGCAGAATCCCCAGCTACACATCCTATCTATTCTTTAGTCCTGTTTTTAGTTTCTTGTTCTGTTGTGTCTATTGATCTGTATTATGACAGCTGACTTCCTTTTCATGTGGACTTTGGAATAATATTCAAAACACAGGTGTTTCAAATGTTTCAAAACATTTCGAGTGCCTGGGATATAGCCATGGGTTTTGGTCGGGCTCAGTCTGAAAAACCAACATAGTGTCGCCTCTGTGTGGATCCACCATCCACAAGGAAAGTAGGAAAGGTCACATGCGATGCATAATGAGCAGTGGACAGGGACATAAGCCCACATGGAATAACACTGGGTTATGGTATTTAACTGAGCCATTTGCAGGAACGAGGAAAGAACAAAAAGTTTTGGCACCATCCCCAGCCCTAAATTCTATATATTTTTTAACTCCCGTTTCATTTTCCTGTTCTGCTGTGTTTGTGTAGTTCATGTGAAATGTGGAATAATATTCAAAACATTTTGTAAGCACTGTTTTGAGTTTTTTGCCAAAAGGAGTCAATGACTTAAGCACTGAAAAGCTACATACAAGCACACGTTCATTTATTTTCTGCCACTTATCAAGCATGGGTAACGGTGACCAAGCAGCTCATCCCACACTTCCCTATCCTCAGCCTAGTCCTATAACTCTTCCCGGGGGATCCCAATGTGCTCCCAAGCCAGTTGGGAAATATAATCCGTCCATCTTGTCCTGGGTGTTTCCCGGGACATCCTCCCATTTGGATGTGCTGGGACGACCAGTGGGCATCCTCACCACATGCCCGAACCACCTCAACTGGCTCCTTTCAATGCGAAGAAGCAGTGGCTTTGCTCAGCTCAGAGTTCCTCCCAGATAGTTGAGCTTCTGTCCAGGAGTGTAAGCCCAGATATTTGATTAAGGAATCTCATTTCTGCCGCTTGTAGCCACAGTCTTATTCTTTCAATAATTACACCAAGTTCATGGCCATAGGTGAGGATAGGAGCATAAAATCGACTTGTAACCTGAGAGCCTTGCCTTCCAGCTCAGCTCCTTCACCACGATGGTGTGGGACAGCATCTGTAAAACATCAGACACCCCTCACCCCAATCCATCTATTGACAGTGTGTTTCACTATGACCAAGCACACCTTGGTTTTATTATTTCAACTCCATTGCGACGGAAATATTACAACAATTTGTCACTGTCCAAATACTTATGAACCCGAAGATGGCTTTGTTATGTTGAGGTAATCTATTATCATGAGAAACTAAACTATGTGCCCTGAAGACCATAACATAATTGGGTGATTCTTTAAATAATGCATGCCGGTTAGACATGGAATTCTCACTGACCATGGTATAAATTTCAGTATTTAATTAATTTAGGTTATGTGAACATTTTTGCTTGAAGTGATTTGAATCCTGCAGGTTTCTGTTTAACTCAACAAACAAAACGATTTTTTTTTCTCCAGATTTGTGAAACTTGTGCTGTTTACATTATTAGCTGTAATGACCCGAATCTGCATTTTTACAGTACCAAGCTGACCCTTTTCCATAGTATGTGGATACACTATCAGATAAAGTTTAGATTTTTGACCTCAGCAGAAAGCGGAAATAAGCTATTGTAACAAGCATGTTTGTCTGTCTCTCTGCAGCTGTACCATTAAAATGAAAAGAGCCATTTCATTCATTTTGACGGATAATCGCATAACACAGCTCATGTCAGTGCCATAGGTTGAAGATCAAGGTACAAGCAGAGGTCACCTATGTACGGGTGATTCTTTAACGACGGGCACTATTGGCCTTGTAAATGTAATTTCCACCACACCATTGCCTTACAATATAAAGCGCCTTGGGGCAACTGTTTGTTGTGATTTGGCGCTATATAAATGTGCTCTGATGTCACTGTTTATCTTCATAGAAACTACCCAAACAATCTTTCATACAAACTGTTTAAAGGGACATTACAGTGTTGTGGTGGAAATTACGGCAATAGTGTGGGACAACTACATTTTGTTTAAAAAAAATCACAACAGTTGTATGACATTGAATACCCTAATTATGTTTCGATTATTTTACTGATATTTTATTCAGAGATATTTTAAAACATTAGAAAAAATGTTTCGTTACCATTCATTTTTATCACTGAACATCAAAGGTCTGGGTGTGGGACAAGCACAAAACGGCAATATTTGCATATAATGATGCTGAAAAAAGGTGAAAAAATCATCATAGACTACTAGAACAAATTTCTTAACACACTTTCATTGTAAAGATAACTCTAAAAGTTAACTAGATAACTATAAAAGTTAACTAGATAACTAGAGAAGCTTGAATCTTCGACTGGACAGTCCAGTTGAAGATTCAAGCTTCTCTACTATGGAAACCACCTGGACAACTGAGAGCCTACACAGAAATATGATCAAAGGACATAATAAGTGCCCGTAGTCTAAGAATCACCCTATTAATGTGACTGAGATAAGGGCATAAAAATAAATAAATAAATAAATAAATAAATAATAATAACTAGGACTGCAAGCAGTCATATACGGGCCCTCGTTCCACGCAACCGCCTACCCAGGCCAGTGGGTGCCCTTGTGACCACATGTGGGCATGTGCATGCAGGGGCAACCACTCATCACACAGTTAAAATTTTAAACAAATCACACAATGCATCAAGGAGTTATGACATGTTCATTGTTCATCCACTAGGGGGCGCTAAGTGTACAAACAGAGGAGCTGGGTGTGTTCAGGGGCAAACCGTCATCATACACATGAAGTTTCAAGTCAATCGGGCAAAGCATGAAGGAGTTATCATGACTTAATATTCCATGGCAAAGGGTCAAAATGGCGGCACCATAGCGGCCACACCCTTCAACACAGAGAAAAGCTTTCGATAACTTTTGGTCAGTATCATCTTTGGATGCTATCAAAGAAATTTGAAGTGCATTGGACAAAATCCGTAGGAGGAGTTCGTTCAAATACAACATGTGGAAATCAGGCCAAAATGAGAAGAAAATTCAAAATGGCCGACTTCCTGTTTGGAGTAGACAAATGGTGCAAGAGACTTTTTTGTATGTCTATGCAAGTCACACATCTGTACCAATTTTCATCTCCCTAGTACAAAAAACCCTATGGGGAGGGGTTTTTGAAAGTTTCAAGGGGGCACTATTGAGGCATTTTGCCCCGCCCATGTGCGACGCCCCTATGAATTGTAAGAGGTTGTCATGCTTGACCTGTGTATCAATTTTCATGACAAAATTAAAGCCGTCAAAAGGAAGAAGGTAATTTCATGGCGAAGGGGCGATATTCGGTACGCCGCCACACAGAAGCCGTTACTCGTACGTTCACGGCGATCATCGTCTATGTTCACCAACTTGTTCTGCATGTTTTAGAAGTGGAAGGAAGTTGATGGTGTTAAGTATGTGACATCAGTAACTATTTAAGTATAATGTTCCATGGCGAAGGGTCAAAATGGCGGCGCCATAGCGGCCACACCTTTCGACAACTTTTGGTCAGTATCGTCTGTGGGTGATCTGGAAGAAATCTGAAGTGCATTGGACAAAATCCCTAGGAGGAGTTTGTTCAAATACAACATGTGTAAATCACGCCAAAATGCCAAGAAAATTCAAAATGGCCGACTTCCTGTTTGGAGTAGACCCATGGTGCAAGAGACTTTTTTGTACGTCTATGCAAGTCACACGTGTACCAATTTTCATCTCCCTACTCCAAAAAACCCCTATGTGGAGGGGTTTTTGAAAGTTTCAAGGGGGCGCTATTGAGGCATTTTGCGATGCCCCTATGAATTGTAAGAGGTTGTCGTGCTCGACCTCTGTATCAATTTTCATGATGATGTGACAAAATTAAAGCCGTCAAAAGGAAGAACGTAATTTCATGGCGAATGGGCAATATTGGGCATTCTGCCACACGGACGCCGTTAGTCATAACTTCACGGCGTTCATCGCCTATGTTCACCAATTTGTTCTGCATGTTCTAGAAGTGAAATGAAGTTGATTGGGTTAAGTATGTGACATCAGGACCTCTTAAAGTAAAAATAGGACATTTCCCGCCACCACCGGGGGGCGCTACGGTGCAGGTGGGAACTTAAGATATGTAGACATTCAGGGCGGAGCCCTCATCATGTCCAGCAAGTTTGAAGGATCAACGATGAAGTATGTGGGCGTGACAGCTGTTCGAAGTGAAATGGCGTGCTCCGAAAAGCTCGCCAAAGTTTGACGACCCCTAGCAGCCACGCCTTTTGACTTAATTAGAATCTTTTGATAACCATTGTGTTGTGATGATTTTGACCAAATTTGAAGACGATCGGATGAAATCCCTAGGACGAGTTCGTTCAAATGTAAGTAGTGGAAATGTCAAAAAATGGCAAAAATTTGCTCAAAATCAAAATGGCCGACTTCCTGTTGATATTTCACCATGACAGTAAGAGACTTTCGTGCATCCTGGCATGGTAAATATGTGTACCGAATTTCGTGAGGCTACGACGAAAAAAGCCCAATGCGGAGGGGTTTTTGAAAATTTCTAGGGGGCGCTATTTCGCGATTTCGCTGCGACCATGTGCGACGCCCCCGAAATATCGAATTTCGGATCTGGCTGGACGACTTTGGAAAGTTTGGTGAGTTGAGCATGGGAAGAGGCCGAAATTTCGATTTCAAAAGTGATAATAATAATAATAATAATAATAATAATAAACAGCGCAATTACAATAGGGTCCTCGTAGGACGTTGCCTACTCGGGCCCTAATAATAATAATAACTAGGACTGCAAGCAGTCATATACGGCCCCTCGTTCCGCGCAACTGCCTACCCTGGGCAGTGTGTTCCCTTGTGGGCATGTGCGTACAGGGGCAACCACTCATCCCACAGTTAAAATTTCAAGCAAATCACACAATGCATGAAGGAGTTATGACATGTTGATGGTTCATCCACTAGGGGGTGCTCATTGTACAAACAGAGGGGCCAGGTGTGTTGAGGGGCCAACCGTCATCATACATGTGAAGTTTCAAGTCAATCAGGCAAAGCATGAAGGAGTTATCATGAATTGATATTCCATGACAAAGGGTCAAAATGGCGGCGCCATAGCGGCCACACCTTTCAACATAAAGAAAAGCTTTCGATAACTTTTGGTCAGTATCGCCTCTGGGTGATCTGTAAGAAATTTGAAGTGCACTGGACAAAATCCCTAGGAGTTCGTTCAAATACAACATGTGGAAATCACGCCAAAATGACAAGAAAATTCAAAATGGCCGACTTCCTGTTTGGAATAGACCCATGGTGCAAGAGACTTTTTTGTACGTCTATGCAAGTCACACGTGTACCAATTTTCATCTCCCTACTCGAAAAAAAACCCTATGAGGAGGGGTTTTTGAAAGTTTCAAGGGGGCGCTATTGAGGCATTTTGCCCCGCCCATGGGCGACGCCCCTATGAATTGTAAGAGGTTGTCGTGCTCGACCTGTGTATCAATTTTCATGATGTGACAAAATTAAAGCCATCAAAAGGAAGAACGTAATTTCACGGCGAATGGGCAATATTCGGTACGCCGCCACACGGATGCCGTTACTTGTAACTTCACGGCGTTCATTGCCTACGTTCACCAATTTGTTCTGCATGTTTTAAAAGTGGAATGAAGTTGATTGGGTTAAGTATGTGACATCAGGACCTCTTAAAGTAAAAATAGGACATTTCCCGCCACCACCGGGGGCGCTATGGCGCAGGTGGGAACTTAAGATATGTAGACGTTCAGGGCGGAGCCCTCATGTCCAGCAAGTTTGAAGGATCTACGATGAAGTATGTGGGCGTGACAGCCGTTCGAAGTGAAATGGCGTGCTCCGAAAAGCTCGCCAAAGTTTGACGACCCCTAGCAGCCACGCCTTTTGACTTAATTAGAATCTTTTGATAACTTTTGATCAACATTGTGTTGTGATGATTTTGACCAAATTTGAAGTCCATCGGATGAAATCCCTAGGACGAGTTCGTTCAAATGTAAGTAGTGGAAATGGCCAAAAATGGCAAAAATTTGCTCAAAATCGAAACTTAAAATCAAAATGGCCGACTTCCTGTCAATATTTCACCATGACAGTAAGAGACTTTTTCGTGCGCCCTGGCATGGTAAATATGTGTACCGAATTTCGTGAGGCTACGACAAAAAAAGCCCAATGCGGAGGGGTTTTTGAAAATTTCTAGGGGGCGCTATTTCGCGATTCTTTCTGCAACCATGTGCGAGGTCCCCAAAATATCGAATTTCGGATCCAGCCGGACAACTTTGGAAAGTTTGGTGAGTTTTTGAGCATGGGAAGAGGCCGAAATGTCGATTTCAAGAGTGAGAATAATAATAAATAATAATAATAATTAATAATAATAATAATAAACAGAGCAATTACAATAGGGTCCTCGTAGGACGTTGCCTACTTGGGCCCTAATAATAAGCACAAGCACCGCTGTTCTCTGCTTGTGTACTAAAGAATCATTTACTGAGAAAGCAGAACCAAATACCAGTCTTCTGCTTTAGCTTTCAACTTCTTACTTTGGTGGAAATAACAAAGAGAAAGCAACGACTGGTAATGTACATCAAAAAATGACATAATTACCCCCCCCCCCCCCATCATCCTTGGTGAAAAATAAGAAACTTTGCAAATGATTTCCAATCTTTCAAATGCTGTGGATGACTTTGAATGTGTTTCTGTTGACTGAAGCTGCTTTATTTTGGAGATAACACTGTAGATGGCTACACGGGGAAGGAGGGGAGGTAGGTGTGTGTGGGGGGGGGGGGGGGGGGGCTCTTCCCCACACACAGCCAGTTTCTCTGTAAGCAGCCAATCACTGGGTGTGTCTGCAAAATTCCCGCCACTAATTTCATTGCTGTCAAACCACTTAGGATCGAGCCAAACCACAGTGTGGAGGAGACCGCTCGGATCTGCTGCCTCCAGATGATGATGACAGAGGTCGGCTCATAGAAAAGGAATAAGCAGAAACGAGGAACATATAGACGAGTACAATATCTGTGCAACAGCAACAAAAAAAGAAAAAGAAAAGAAAAAAATACGAGTTTTACATTCAGATTTCTCTATAGGGGTTTGTATGATAAACATAGAGTGACAGATGGAAAGGTCAAGAAATAATCAGTGACATGTTCAAAAACAAAAAAAAGAAAAAAAAGAAAAAAAAGGAAAGCTCAGTTTTTACTGATCCAACAGGGAATTCAATGACCACATCTGGAACAGCTTTCCCAATACAGCTATAAATATTTCTGCCAACAACAACTTTACCATAACTGATTTTGTCTGAAGTGCATGACCAAAAAAACAAAAAAAAACAAAAAACTAAGTAAAAACTCCAGAAATAGTTGAAAATAATTAAATGTCACCTTACACTGTAAAAACAAAGTCTTACATGAAATAGTTCAATATTTTTCAGTTATTTTACAAAGTGAAAATTTTATATATTCTGGACTCAAACATCTTTCAGGCTGTTTTTTTTTTTTACATTTTGATAATTACGGCCTAGGCGGTATGGCGGCTTAGTGGTTAGGACTGTTACCTCACAGCAAGGTGGTCACGTGATGGCTTCCCACCTGGTCCATTGTGTGTGGAGTTCGCATGTTCTTCCAGTGTTCACATAGTTTAATCCAGATGTTCCGGCTTCCTCCCATTTCCAAAGGCATGCAGGTTACACAAACTGGTGACTCTAAATTGGGCGTAGGTGTGCATACGTGTGTGATGCGTTTGTCTGTCATCATGTGGCCCTATGGCAGACTGGCATCCTGTCCCCCCTCTCGCCTCATGACGGCTGGGTTTTTATATTATTTACTTAGATATATATATATAAATAACAGTAGTGCTAAAAAGATTAATCCAGGTTTTGAGTATGTTTCTTATTGTTACATGGGAAACAAGGTACCAGTAAATTCAGTTGATTCTCACAAATCCAACAAGACCAAGCATTCATGATATGCACACTCTTAAGGCTATGAAATTGGGCTATTAGTAAAAAAAAAAAAAAAAAAAAAAGTAGAAAGGGGGTGTTCACAATAATAGTAGTGTGGCATTCAGTCAGTGAGTTCGTCAATTTTGTGGAACAAACAGGTGTGAATCAGGTGTCCCCTATGTAAGGATGAAGCCAGCACCTGTTGAACATGCTTTTCTCTTTGAAAGCCTGAGGAAAATGGGACGATCAAGACATTGTTCAGAAGAACAGCGTAGTTTGATTAAAAAGTTGATTGGAGAGGGGAAAACTTAAACGCAGGTGCAACAAATTATAGGCTGTTCATCTACAATGATCTCCAATGCTTTAAAATGGACAAAAAAAAAAAAAAAAAAAACAGACGCGTGGAAGAAAACAGAAAACAACCATCAAAATGGACAGAAGAATAACCAGAATGGCAAAGGTTCACCCATTGATCAGCTCCAGGATGATCAAACACAGTCTGGAGTTACCTGTAAGTGCTGTGACAGTTAGAAGACGCCTGTGTGAAGCTAATTTATTTGCAAGAATCCCCCGCAAAGTCCCTCTGTTAAATAAAAGACGTGAGAAGAGGTTACAATTTGCCAAAGAACACATCAACTGGCCTAAAGAGAAATGGAGGAATATTTTGTGGACTGATGAAAGTAAAATTGTTCTTTTTGGGTCCAAGGGCCGCAGACAGTCTGTGAGACGACAAACTCTGAATTCAAGCCACAGTTCACAGTGAAGACAGTGAAGCATGGTGGTGCAAGCATCATGATATGGGCATGTTTCTCCTACTATGGTGTTGGGCCTATATATCGCATACCAGGTATCATGGATCAGTTTGGATATGTCAAAATACTTGAAGAGGTCATGTTGCCTAATGCTGAAGAGGACATGCCCTTGAAACGGGTGTTTCAACAAGACAATGACCCCAAGCACACTAGTAACTGAGCAAAATCTTGGTTCCAAACCAACAAAATTAATGCCTCGCAGATGTGAAAAAAAAAAAAAAAATCATGAAAAACTGTGGTTATAGAACTAAATACTAGTTTAGTGATTCACAGGATTGCTAAAAAAAGCAGTTTGAACATAGTAGTTTTGAGTTTGTAGTGTCAACAGCAGATGCTACTATTATTGTGTTTACACCCCCCTTTCTACTTTTTTTTTTTACTAATAGCCCAATTTCATAGCCTTAAGAGTGTGCATATCATGAATACTTGGTCTTGTTGGATTTGTGAGAATCTACTGAATCTACTGGTACTTTGTTTCCCATGTAACAATAAGAAATATACTCAAAACCTGGATTAATCTTTTTAGTCACATAGCACTACTATTATTCTGAACACTACTGTATATATATACTCAACAAAAATATAAACGCAACACTTTTGGTTTTGCTCCCATTTTGTATGAGATGAACTCAAAGATCTAAAACTTTTTCCACATACACAATATCACCATTTCCCTCAAATATTGTTCACAAACCAGTCTAAATCTGTGATAGTCAGCACTTCTCCTTTGCTGAGATAATCCATCCCACCTCACAGGTGTGCCATATCAAGATGCTGATTAGACACCATGATTAGTGCACAGGTGTGCCTTAGACTGCCCACAATAAAAGGCCACTCTGAAAGGTGCAGTTTTGTTTTATTGGGGGGGGATACCAGTCAGTATCTGGTGTGACCACCATTTGCCTCATGCAGTGCAACACATCTCCTTGGCATCATCTGTGAAGAGAACACCTCTCCAACGTGCCAAACGCCAGCGAATGTGAGCATTTGCCCACTCAAGTCGGTTACGACGACGAACTGGAGTCAGGTCGAGACCCCGATGAGGACGACGAGCATGCAGATGAGCTTCCCTGAGACGGTTTCTGACAGTTTGTGCAGAAATTCTTTGGTTATGCAAACCGATTGTTTCAGCAGCTGTCCGAGTGGCTGGTCTCAGACGATCTTGGAGGTGAACATGCTGGATGTGGAGGTCCTGGGCTGGTGTGGTTACACGTGGTCTGTGGTTGTGAGGCTGGTTGGATGTACTGCCAAATTCTCTGAAACACCTTTGGAGACGGCTTATGGTAGAGAAATGAACATTCAATACACGAGCAACAGCTCTGGTTGACATTCCTGCTGTCAGCATGCCAATTGCACGCTCCCTCAAATCTTGCGACATCTGTGGCATTGTGCTGTGTGACAAAACTGCACCTTTCAGAGTGGCCTTTTATTGTGGGCAGTCTAAGGCACACCTGTGCACTAATCATGGTGTCTAATCAGCATCTTGATATGGCACACCTGTGAGGTGGGATGGATTATCTCAGCAAAGGAGAAGTGCTCACTATCACAGATTTAGACTGGTTTGTGAACAATATTTGAGGGAAATGGTGATATTGTGTATGTGGAAAAAGTTTTAGATCTTTGAATTCATCTCATACAAAATGGGAGCAAAACCAAAAGTGTTGCGTTTATATTTTTGTTGAGTATATATATATATAAAAATCATTGTATAAGTACCTCGGGGTCTTGTTCACGAGTGAGGGGACAGTGGAGCGTGAGATTGGCCAGAGAATCGGCGCAGCAGGGGCGATATTGCATTTGCTCTACTGTACTGTTGTGATGAAAAGGGAGCTGAGCTACAAGGCGAAGCTCTCAATCTACTGGTCAATCTTCGTTCCTACTCTCACCTATGGTCATGAGTGTTGGGATCATGAGCGAAAGAACTAGATCGTGGATACAAGCGGACGAAATGGGCTTCCTCAGGAGGGTGGCTGGTGTCTCCCTTAGCGATAGGGTGAGAAGTTCGGTCATCTGTGGGGAGCTCGGATTAGAATCGCTGCTCCTTCGCATTGAAAGGACCCAGCTGAGGTGGTTCCAGCATCTAGTAAGGAGGCCTCCTTGGTGCCTCCCAAGGGAGGTGTTCCAGGCACGTCCATCTGGGAGGAGACCCCGGGGAAGACCCCTGCTGGAGCTGTTGCCCCCGTGACCCGAACCCGGAAAAGTGGTTGAAGATCAGTGAGAGTATGATATAACCAATAAAAATATTGAACTTCTGACAATATTCTGTTTTGAGATGTACCTGTATTTGTCTAATTACACTTAATACATTACTCAAGTAAAACATCAATAAGAAACAGCATAAGCCCTTGTTTTTAAATAATACGTCTTCAATATATTTCTATGTGAGAGTCATTGAAACACCTTTTTCAGTCATACCTGAGATGAAACGGGCTAAACGGCTAAATCTGCAAAAGCCACACAGAGTGGACACCAGCCTGCAGAAACTAGGAACCTAAAAGCCAACACCTACTGAACCACCTTTGTGTAAAATTAAACATGCTGCAGAGTAAATTCATCCAACAGGAATAAACTTTTAATTAAAAGAAGAGTTTGCATTTACACTCAGTCTCTCAGTGCTTAAGTTCTGATGCAGCTCTGCTGTTCAGATTAAAGCTACTGTGTGTAGATTTATGAAAATGGCACTAAATAAAATATGGGACCATTATCTGCAAAAATTGGGATACCAGATTAGCTCTTTTCTGACACGTGACTTTTGCTACACTCCTGCCGTGGAAGATCCACAAATGCATGCAGTGATTTGTACGTGTGGAGACTTGTCTGTGCCTCCATGGCTATACAGCTTCACACCACCGGGGGCCATAAGCAGCAATGATAGATATAATGGATATTCTATTTACATTTGCGTCTTTTAATTTTAAATAATCACAAGAATAAAAAATGGTAATAAAAAATGTTAACACAAACCACAAAGCTTCTAACAACCCAGCTATTTACATGCTATATTCAGTAAACACACTGGGCTGTGCAGGCTTCATTCTACTGCATTTAGCAAACACTGTCAGCTGATATTCAGTTAAACGAAATACACCCACATATGTACTACTACAGTGCCCTCCAAAAGTAATGGAACACTTTGGTATAATACCTGTTGGGGGCCCATTACTTATGCAACTCATTATCTTGGCTTTTATATTTTTAATTAATTTATGTCATGTTATAGAGATTTGCTTTCAGTTTGAGTTTAAGAAAAATAATTTGACATTTTTATATTTTGTATTTTAAAACAGCATAAACAAATTAAAATGTGTGAAATACCAAGTGTTCCACGGAGGCACAGACAAGTCTCCCCACACGTTTAAATCGCTGCACACTTTTGTGGATCTTCCACAGCAGGAGTGTAGAAAAAGTCGTGTGTAAGAAACCACAGTCATGGGGAAGACTGCTGAATTAACAGTTGTTCAGAAGACACTCTGCTGATGTTGGTCCACAGTCAGAGATTTTGGAGCACTTCATGCTTACATTTGCTGACTAGCTTTAATGGAGATTATAATTTCCTCAGCTCACAAAGACAAAAGTACTAGGAAGTGGTTTGTCAACTATGGTGTTACTGTACTTGATTGGCCAGCTATCTCACCTAACTGGAACCCCACAGAGAATCTATAGGGTATTGTCAAGAAGAAAGTGAGAGGCACCAGACTCTCGAAACGCGCATTTCTGCATCTTCTGCGGCAAGAGTGTAGCAAAAGTGGCGTGTAAGAATACATCCCATCTAGTGGCCTGTTTTTTTTTTTTTTTTTTAAAGACACATGGATACAGACAAACAGATTTATTTATTTATTTGTGGATGTGATTACACACACACACACACCAAAATAGACATTCAGAAATACCATTGATACAATAATGGCCCCATAATAAAAGCTCGCAAAAAAAAAAACAACAACTTTTATTTAGCATAATAGATTTTAATTAGTATTGAATGAGGTCGGCATGGTGGCTTAGTGGTTGGCACTGTTGCCTCACAGTGCCAATTCCCATCTGTGGCTTTTCTGTGTGGAGTTTGCGTCTTCTCCCCATGTTTGCATGGGTTCCCTCCGGGTGCTCCGGCTTCCTCCCACATCCAAAGACATGCAGGTTAGGTGAATTGGAAACTTTAAATTGTCCGTAGGTGTACATGCGTTTGTGTGTCTATATGTGGCCCTCCGACAGTCCATCCGTCCAGGATGTACCCCACCTCACACCCCATGACTGCTGGGATAGGCTCCAGCCCCTCGTGACCCTTAATCGGAGTAGACGGTTGAAATGAGTAAGTGGTATCGAATTAAGTAAATGCTGTAGAAAATCTGTCCCCTTAAAATGTGTTTATCCTGAAGTATTTAAATACTGTGTAGGTTCAAGTCTTTCTCTAATATGATGCGCCATTAGAAAAGAACAGCAATGGTTAGTGAGTGAAATACAACCCCAATTCCAATGAAGTTAGGACATTGTGTAAAGTGTAAATAAAAACATTACAATGATTTGCAAATCCTCTTCAACCTATATTCAATTGAATACACTACAAAGACAAGATATTTAATGTTCAAAATGATAAAATTTATTGTTTTTGTACAAGTATTTGCTCATTTTGAAATGGATGCCTGCAACATGTTTCAAAAAAGCTGGGACAGTGTTATGTTTACCACTGTGTTACATCACCTTTCCTTCTAACAACACTCAAGCATTTGGAAACTGAGGACACTAACTGTTGAATCTTTGTAGATGGAATTCTTTCCCATTTTTGCTTGATGTACAGCTTCAGTTGTTCAACAGTCCGGGGTCTCTGTTGTATTTTGCGCTTCATAATGTGCCACATATTTTCAATGGGCGACAGGTCTGGACTACAGGCAGGCCAGTCTAGTACCCGCACTCTTTTACTATGAAGCCACGCTGTTGTAATAAGTGCAGAATGTGGCTTGGCATTGGCTTGCTGAAATAAGCAGGGATGTCCCTGAAAAAGACGACGTTTGGATGGCATCATGTGTTGCTCCAAAACCTGGATGTACCTTTCAACATTGATGATACCATCACAGATGAGCAAGTTGCTCATGCTATGGGCACTAACACACCCCCATACCATCACAGATGCTGGCTTTTGAACTTTGCGCTGGTAACAATCTGGATGATCTTTTTCCTCTTTTGTCTGGAGGACACAATGTCCATGATTTCCAAAAACAATTTGAAACGTGGACTCATCAGACCATAGCACACTTTTCCACTTTGCGTCTGCCCATTTCAAATGAGCTCGGGCCCAGAGACGGCAGCCGCATTTCTGCATGTTATTGATGTATGGCTTTGGCATTACATGGTAGACTTTTAACTTGCACTTGTAGATGTAGCGACGAACTGTGTTACCTGACAATGGTTTTCTGAAGTGTTCCTGAGCCCAATTTACACAATGATGTCTTTGTTTTAATGCAGTGCTGCCTGAGGGATTGAAAGGTCACGGGCATTCAATGTTGATTTTCGGCTTTGCTGCTTACGTGTAGAAAGTTCTCCAGATTCTCTGAATCTTCTGATTATATTATGGACTGTAGATGATGGAATCCCTAAATTCCTTGCAATTGAACATTGAGAAACATTGTTCTGAAACTGTTGGACTATTTTTTCACGCAGTTCACAAAGCGGTGATCCTCGCCCCATCTTTGCTTGTGAACAGCTGAGCCTTTTGGTGAAGCTCCTTTTATACCCAATCCTGACACTCACCTGTTTTCAATTAGGTGTTCTTTGAGCATTCAGCAACTTTCCCAGTCTTTTGTTGCCCCATCCCAACTTTTCTGAAATGTGTTGCAGGCATCCATTTCAAAAATAGCAAATATTTGCACAAAACAATAAAGTTTATCAGTTTGAACATTAAATATCTTGTCTTTGTGGTGTATTCAATTGAATATAGGTTAAAGAGAATTTACAAATCATTGTATTCTGTTTTTATTTGCATCTTACACAACGTCCCAACTTCATTGGAATTGGGGTTGTATAATCTTGTTCAGCAGAAGAACAATTTGCTGTTTTCTTAGCTGTCTCCATCTTGTTTTACCTTAAATCATAGGACACCATCACAAAAGGGTTTCTATAAAAAGGTGATGGTGAACAGCTTATGATTCGGCCATTAAAAAAGAAAAAAGACAGAAAAATAGCAAATGAGGTGGTTAGGGAAAAAAACAACAGAATGGTAAAAGAATTTTGTATGAAGTTGATTGAATGCTGGTCTTTGAAAAACATGGTTTGTTCACTATTGTTTTGGGGAAGTTTGATAGAATAAATTATGTAATTTTGGTGTGTTGACTAAGTCTGCTTCACTTTTTCATTGCTTAATCATAGTTGCAGCTTGTCAAAATAAGACAATTTACTGCTTTTTATAGACATAAAATTAATATGGAATAGAAATGAGTTCAGTATATTGTCCGGCCCAGTACAACGTGTAGAAGAGAGACCCAGGGTATATAGGGAGAAGGATGGAGCCACCACACAGGAGGAGAAGAGGGAGGCCGAAGAGGAGGTTTATGGATGTGGTGAGGGAGGACATGCAGGTGGCTTGTGTGACAGAGTAAGATTCAGAGGACAGAGTGAGATGGAGACGATTGATCTGCTGTGGCATCTCCTGAATAAGAAGAAGAACTCGGCTGAAATCAGCAGACATTTCTGCTGATGTGTGATGCTGCTAACAACTAATTTGACAAAAAAAATGTGAATAAGGTATTTTTTTCCAAGCTGGAGGATGGAATCTCTGAGCTTCTCTGGGTTAGAAAGACAGCACTAATGGATGTCAGAGAACGCTGCGTATGACACGTAAACACGTAAAGTGCTGGGCGCACCCAGAACACAGAGGTTGGTGGATCTGCATGTTGATTTGGACAGGTTTTACACCGGATGCCCTTCCTGACAACTTCACGTTACACGGAGAAATGTGGCAGGGGTTAGAGTTTGAATCGGGAGCCTTCCACACTGAAACCAAGCACACTAACCACTTGGCCACTACCTCTGCTACGGTGCCAGTAAGTATATATATATATATATATTACAGTAGTGTTTAGAATAATAGTAGTGCTATGTGACTAAAAAGATTAATCCAGGTTTTGAGTATATTTCTTATTGTTACATGGTAAACAAGGTACCAGTACATTCAGTAGAGTCTCACAAATCCAACAAGACCAAGCATTCATGATATGCACACTCTTAAGGCTATGAAATTGGGCTATTAGTAAAAAAAAAAAAAAAAAAGTAGAAAAGGGGGTGTGGCATTCAGTCAGTGAGTTCGTCAATTTTGTGGAACAAACAGGTGTGAATCAGGTATCCCCTATGTAAGGATGAAGCCAGCACCTGTTGAACATGCTTGTCTCTTTGAAAGCCTGAGGAAAATGGGACGTTCAAGACATTGTTCAGAAGAACAACGTAGTTTGATTAAAAAGTTGATTGGAGAGGGGAAAACATACGCAGGTGCAAAAAATTATAGGCTGTTCATCTACAATGATCTCCAATGCTTTAAAATGGACAAAAAAAACCAGAGACGCATGGAAGAAAATGGAAAATAACCATCAAAATGGATAGAAGAATAACCAGAATGGCAAAGGCTCACACACTGATCAGCTCCAGGATAATCAAAGACAGTCTGGAGTTACCTGTAAGTGCTGTGACAGTTAGAAGACGCCTGTGTGAAGCTAATTTATTTGCAAGAATCCCCCGCAAAGTCCCTCTGTTAAATAAAAGACATGTGCAGAAGAGGTTACAATTTGCCAAAGAACACATCAACTGGCCTCAAGAGAAATGGAGGAATATTTTGTGGATTGATGAGCAAAATAGTTCTTTTTGGGTCCAAGGGCCGCAGACAGTTTGTGAGACGACCCCCAAACTCTGAATTCAAGCCACAGTTCACAGTGAAGACAGTGAAGCATGGTGGTGCAAGCATCATGATATGGGCATGTTTCTCCTACTATGCTGTTGGGCCTATATATTGCATACCAGGTATCATGGATCAGTTTGGATATGTCAAAATAATTGAAGGTCATGTTGCCTTATGCTGAAGAGAACATACCCTTGAAACGGGTGTTTCAACAAGACAATGACCCCAAGCACACTAGTAAACAAGCAAATTCTTGGTTCCAAACCAATAAAGTTAATGCCTTCCAGATGTGAAGAAATCATGAAAAACTGTGGTTATACAACTAAATACTAGTTTAGTGATTCACAGGATTGCTAAAAAAAGCAGTTTGAATATAATAGTTTTGAGTTTGTAGCGTCAACAGCAGATGCTACTATTATTGTGAAAACCCTGTAGCGTCAACAGCAGATGCTACTATTATTGTGAAAACCCCCTTTTCTACTTTTTGTTTTACTAATAGCCCAATTTCATAGCCTTAAGAGTGTGCATATCATAAATGCTTGGTCTTGTTGGATTTGTGAGAATCTACTGAATCTACTGGTACCTTGTTTCCCATGTAACAAAAAGAAATATACTCAAAACCTGGATTAATCTTTTTAGTCACATAGCACTACTATTATTCTGAACACTACTGTATAAAGTGTAACATCATTATTGCAAGTACCAACATTACCTTTGACAGCAGAACATGGAGTATCTGACGTGTCCATCCATCTGACTGGTCTCCTCTGCAAGAGGAAAATCTTTCTGCTCTGTGAGGAACTTCTGCAAGTCTGTCAATGGAAATCCATTTTTCTGGTAATTCTTTAGGGGGGAAAGTTGAAAAAAGTCAAAACTGCACAACAGATCTGCACAATATTTAAAGACAAACGCTAATTGAACACTTAAAAAGTAAGCTTAATCAGTACTTGTAAAATTGTGGGAATAACATGGGTAACAACAGAGCTGAGCTTATTTTCTTTGGCCGTTTATTCCAGTGATTCATAACACATCAAAAAGCTCCCGTCCATCAAAGCAATATTACATTTTTTTTCTGAAATATTAACCTTAAAAGGGTGCTGATCCACATTAGTAAACCGCTGTCCCCATTTAGTCCATGTTTACTGCCAACGCCAGCACAATGCAATCAAATCAATTTGAAAAGTTGAAGTTTTTATTATAGATTAGTGTAAGATTTCACAGACTGCACATTTGCTGAATAGTAACACTGTCTATAATAATTTTAAAAGGGTACTGACTGAGTGATGTTTTATGGTATAACTCACAAACTCATAGCTTAAAGCAGATAACCCATAAGTTGGAGAGGAAATGGCGTCTCACTAATTTAGAAGATCTTCACTTAGCCTGGAAAAAGAGTCTGTTGCTCTATAAAAAAGCCCTCCGTAAAGCTAGGACATCTTTCTACTCATTACTAATTGAAGAAAATAAGAACAACCCCAGGTTTCTTTTCAGCAGTCAGAGCTCTATTGAGCTGAGTATTCCATTAACTTTAACTAGTAATGACTTCATGACTTTCTTTGCTAACAAAATTTTAATTATTAGAGGAAAAAATTACTCATAACCATCCCAAAGACGTATCGTTATCTTTGGCTGCTTTCAGTGATGCCGGTATTTGGTTATACTCTTTCTCTCCGATTGTTCTGTCTGAGTTATTTTCATTAGTTACTTCATCCAAACCATCAACATGTTTATTAGACCCCATTCCTACCAGGCTGCTCAAGGAAGCCCTACCATTATTTAATGCTTCAATCTTAAATATGATCAATCTATCTTTGTTAGTTGGCTATGTACCACAGGCTTTTAAGGTGGCAGTAATTAAACCATTACTTAAAAAGCCATCACTTGACCCAGCTATCTTAGCTAATTATAGGCCAATCTCCAACCTTCCTTTTCTCTCAAAAATTCTTGAAAGGGTAGTTGTAAAACAGCTAACTGATCATCTGCAGAGGAATGGTCTATTTGAAGAGTTTCAGTCATGTTTTAGAATTCATCATAGTACAGAAACAGCATTAGTGAAGGTTACAAATGATCTTCTTATGGCCTCGGACAGTGGACTCATCTCTGTGCTTGTTCTGTTAGATCTCAGTGCTGCTTTTGATACTGTTGACCACAAAATTTTATTACAGAGATTAGAGCATACCATAGGTATTACAGGCACTGCGCTGCGGTGGTTTGAATCATATTTGTCTAATAGATTACAATTTGTTCATGTAAATGGGGAATCTTCTTCACAGACTAAAGTTAATTATGGAGTTCCACAAGGTTCTGTGCTAGGACCAATTTTATTCACTTTATACATGCTTCCCTTAGGCAGTATTATTAGACGGTATTGCTTAAATTTTCATTGTTACGCAGATGATACCCAGCTTTATCTATCCATGAAGCCAGAGGACACACACCAATTAGCTAAACTGCAGGATTGTCTTACAGACATAAAGACATGGATGACCTCTAATTTCCTGCTTTTAAACTCAGATAAAACTGAAGTTATTGTACTTGGCCCCACAAATCTTAGAAACATGGTGTCTAACCAGATCCTTACTCTGGATGGCATTACCCTGACCTCTAGTAATACTGTGAGAAATCTTGGAGTCATTTTTGATCAGGATATGTCATTCAAAGCGCATATTAAACAAATATGTAGGACTGCTTTTTTGCATTTACGCAATATCTCTAAATCAGAAAGGTCTTGTCTCAGAGTGATGCTGAAAAACTAATTCATGCATTATTTCCTCTAGGCTGGACTATTGTAATTCATTATTATCAGGTTGTCCTAAAAGTTCCCTAAAAAGCCTTCAGTTAATTCAAAATGCTGCAGCTAGAGTACTGACGGGGACTAGAAGGAGAGAGCATATCTCACCCATATTGGCCTCTCTTCATTGGCTTCCTGTTAATTCTAGAATAGAATTTAAAATTCTTCTTCTTACTTATAAGGTTTTGAATAATCAGGTCCCATCTTATCTTAGGGACCTCGTAGTACCATATCACCCCAATAATAGAGCACTTCGCTCTCAGACTGCAGGCTTACTTGTAGTTCCTAGGGTTTGTAAGAGTAGAATGGGAGGCAGAGCCTTCAGCTTTCAGGCTCCTCTCCTGTGGAACCAGCTCCCAATTCAGATCAGGGAGACAGACACCCTCTCTACTTTTAAGATTAGGCTTAAAACTTTCCTTTTTGCTAAAGCTTATAGTTAGGGCTGGATCAGGTGACCCTGAACCATCCCTTAGTTATGCTGCTATAGACGTAGACTGCTGGTGGGTTCCCATGATGCACTGTTTCTTTCTCTTTTTGCTCTGTATGCACCACTCTGCATTTGATCATTAGTGATCGATCTCTGCTCCCCTCCACAGCATGTCTTTTTCCTGGTTCTCTCCCTCAGCCCCAACCAGTCCCAGCAGAAGACTGCCCCTCCCTGAGCCTGGTTCTGCTGGAGGTTTCTTCCTGTTAAAAGGGAGTTTTTCCTTCCCACTGTAGCCAAGTGCTTGCTCACAGGGGGTCGTTTTGACCGTTGGGGTTTTACATAATTATTGTATGGCCTTGCCTTACAATATAAAGCGCCTTGGGGCAACTGTTTGTTGTGATTTGGCGCTATATAAAAAAATTGATTGATTGATTGATGAGATGCTATCATCTGTCAAACAATGTTGACAAAATATTTATATACTATTAATACTAATACTTCAAGGATCTTGTAAGTAGTAATGCTATACCCCATGCTTTACATGTACATAGCTTGACTTTCAAAAATTACACTACAAATCAAATCACAATATCTTTCAGAAAAAGTTGCAATTACATATTTTCCCAAAATATTTCTTTCAACTACACTGTGATGTTGTACAGGGATACATTTCCAAATATTGTTTCGCTGTCCAAATATTTATGTACCTGACCGTACTCAATGTAGATGCGCAGTGCAGGTCTGAGAAATGATACTTCAAACGATGTCAGTTTGGGACTGTGAAAGACTTTGCTCTCATAGTTGCTCAGTGGTCACAAAAAAAAAAAAAAAAAAGCCAACTTCCCCAATCACCAAAATCTTTCCTCAACTCAGACACAGTGACCAATCAGGAAAAGTACAAGTACCTTAATAGTCTCATAGGCATCGGTGATGAGAGCGATAAAGAGTGACAGCACCATGTAGATGAAGAGGGAGATGAAGGAGTAGAGGTAAGCACGACTGAAGAACCACACCAAAGTGTTTTTGTCCTTCAACTGGGCGAAGGTGGAGAACATATCATCACCGTTCAACAGGGAGAACAAGCACTCCGCCACACGACTTAGACCCTCAAACTGGAACAAAACAGATCCGTGCACAAGAGTTATGATTTGAGAATTCTGAAAGTGGTCAATAAATGGTAAACAAATGCACAGTCATTAAAAGTTGTACAAGATAAAGCAAAAATTCAAGACCATTGGCAACGAAAACAGACGTCACAAAAAATTGGTTAGTAAATCAAGCATTTCTACATCTTTAAAAGACGTCTGCAGATAGGATTATAACACAAGTCATAATATTTCTCAAGCTAAAGTCCCTCATCACCAAATAACTTAAAGACTCACTGGACAACAGCACTCCTATCAAATGAAGGTGACACTCAGGTAAGCAGCTAACTTTTAAAACTGTGATCTTACAATGTGTCTTTACATTTAATGACAAACATGCACGTTACCGCTGTAGGGATTGCTCCAAGCTACCAGGCACTTGTATTGACATTTTCACTTGCTCAGTGGTAAAAAGAAGGGGCTTACTCCAAGTGTTTCCAGCTTGCCCTTTACAAAGGCATTACACAGCTTATTGGCCCATGACAGTATCAGTGTTCAAATCAATACTACACCCATTCAATTAGTTTTTTGTCCCAAGCAAATGAACTCCAAAAACATCTAAATATAGAGCCCAGGTTGTAAAATGTTGCACCATATGACACAGCTCAGACCTCAGACATCTGACCTCTGCCAAAAATAAATGACAACTGTGAAAAGAGATGGCACCAGTACAGGTCTCTGTGGTATGCCTGTGTTACTCCTCAGCACCTCTTTGAGACTGCCAACCACTGTGCAAGTGGTTTTCCAAAATACCCATATGTTGCAACTAAAGCCGAATGGTATTTTTTTAATACACTGAACAAGTTCTCAATGATTTAGAAGGAAGTCATTAAGGTACAACAGCTGACAGACGCATAACACAGACGACGAAAAGCAAACAAAGACAGATGTCTTTGAGGTCGAGCATAAGCACCACACAAACATTGGGAAGAAGCCAAGTTTCTTCACACAGTGATAGTATCTCTGTATATGTGTGCAATGGCAGCATTGAGAACATCCTCTGTTTATTCCTTCAGCAAATACACACAGGCTCATAGAAGGGCTTAACAGCACATAACAGGGGACAACCTCAGAAACCATAATGTAAATAACGTGACATACACTTCACGCCAGCATTGGACAGTCAATGAATTTAAACCTTTTTTTTTTTCATATGCAACAGCACAGTCACGTTGCTGTGGTTAAGACCGCATCACACTCCATTTGACTTCACCCAGGTTCACTGATCTCACACATTTGTCTCTCCTGTGTGCACTTGTGTGGACGCCCACTGTTGAATGGACCTCCGTAAATAATTTATCTTAACTGGCAAGGATGGCTAAACACACGTTTCCCTTGCTTGTCAACATTTGGTGTCCCGGCTGTTGAATGTGGTATCCCTTGAGCAAAACATCCGGTGTGACTGCACTTGACTTGTTGTAAATTCTGTTTTTCAGAGTCTACTAGGTTCCTTATTGTTCCTAACAGGAGAGCAGAAATGGTCGAGGATAGTATAAAGAAGAAATACGTAACTCCCTTGTAGGCCATCGGGCCCAGAGGTGGTGATGCTTACCCCTGTCTTTCTTTTCCCCACATACGATAAAAGGCCGTTTTAAACATGTGACTGCCTGTCAGATTTTATTCTCTTCAATGAGCATATTAAGGCTTGGGTTTAGGCACTCTGAGTGTCTTTGCGTTGTCTCAGGGTACACCCCTAATACAGTGATACCATGAGTCACGGCTTCACTTGGTGATTGACACCTGTCCCATAGGTGACACTCCTTTGTGGACTCTACTGTTCCACATAGATAATGAAACTGTGCTGAAAAGGGCTCACTGACTGTGCAAAGAGTCAGGTGCAACAAACTGCTGAATTCTGATTTAGGGAAGGTCTTGGAGTCCAGTGACTTGGGTGTCTTTTTCACAAGGAAAGTTTTACTGACTTTTATTTTGCACACAAGACTGTGATCTTTGTGGAATCAATGGATTGCTGTACTTAAGAAGCTGAGAGAGGAGTGTGCAAGTTTGCAGTTGTCCTGGATCAAGACTGAGCTCCAGGATTTCAATGTCTTTCAGGACTCAGCCATCAGAAGTATATTTCTATGTAATGAAAAATGTCCAACTTATTGAGACACCTACTTATCAGATAGCGTTGACATTAATGCCTTTAGGAACTTGATCCATGTGATTGAAATGTGCACTGAGTGGCAAAGTTACTGGGCAGAAGAATTTAGCGATGCAGATATCTTGGCAGGAGAATTGGGGTCCAAGTCTTCAGGGCCCTGGCCCCATCTTACACCCAACACAAAGCATTACACGGGGCAGCATGTGTTATTGCTGGGTCATTCCATGTCAATTGAACAAATATTTGAGGGGCCTCACGCACTTTGTCTCAGATTTTCTTTAAATTTTAATAAAATATTCCCAGACTATTCAGAACAACAAATCTGAAGTTTGAGGCCTGTAGGCCAAGTAGTTTCTGAGATATGGCCAATTTAGTGTGCATGGGGTCTGCCGTTTTTTTAGGCAAAAATTATGGCCGTCATTTCTGGAGGCATGTTCAAGGTAGAATATCTCAGCAAATAATGGACTTAGAGACCTGACATTTTCTGTGGCAGTTGTCATGGACATCCAGACTTGGACTATAGTCAAACAACAGACATTGACACTAATCTGTGAAGTTTATGTATGCTCAAACTATGGAAAATAATAAATTGACTATTGCGAGCATCCATGTTTGAGACACTGAAGCTTCTCCATTTCTTGGCTCCTTAATGCCAGCTATACTGGCTATAAAATGTGCAAATTTGGTATATCTGTGGTAAACAGTTATTGTGCGAGAAACCTCTGAAATCTGAAAAAAAAAAACATTTTGTGGTCGAATTTTATTAGAAGTAAAGCTCACATGGGCAGTAAATAAAACTCTTCAAACTGATTCCATTTTGAAGGTATTGATATCTACTTTATGTGTTATAAATATGGCCTTCTTTATGAAACTCCTTCCTGGTTAATTTAAGCATCCAATTATGGCTAATTTGTGCACTGTGGATAAAAGCCTAGTAACCGTGGAAACCTTGGGGAATCCCCCTGGCAGATCTATGTGCAAGCATTCTGGGGTGTGCCATGAATCATATGAATGCAGTGTGTGCACACAATTAAAATGACTGTCATTTCAGCACTAGAAATACATTTGTGAGTGCACAAATTAGCCATAATTGGATGCTTAAATTAACCAGGAAGGACTTTTATAAAGAAGGCCATATTTATAACACGTAAAGTAGATATCAATACCTTCAAAATGGAATCAGTTTGAAGAGTTTTATTCACTGCCCACGTGAGCTTTTCTTCTAATAAAATTCGACCACAAAATGCTTTTTTCAGATTTCAGATGTTTCTTCAATAACTGTTTACCACAGATATGCCAGATTTACATATTTCATAGCCAGTATAGCTGGCATTAAGGAGCCAAGAAATGGAGAAGCATCTTTGAGTGTAATGGTATGCTTCAGTGTCTCAAACATGGATACTCGCAATAGTCAATGTAATATTTTCCATAGTTTGAGCATACATAAACACAGTTTAGTGTTAATGTCTGTTGTTTGACTATAGTCCAAGTCTGGGTGTCCATGACAACTGCCACAGAAACGTCCAGGCCTCTAAGTCCATTATTTGCTGAGATATTGTACCTTGAACATAGCTCCAGAAATGACGACCATAATTTTTGCCTAAAAAAAACGGCAGACCCCATGCACACTAAATTGGCCATATCTCAGAAACTACTTGGCCTACAGGCCTCAAACTTCAGATTTGTTGTTCTGAATAGTCTGGGAATATCTGATTAAAATTTGAAGAAAATCTGAGAAAGTGCGTAAGGCCCTCATTGAATTGACATGGAATGACCCTGCTAGTTTTCAACTGATACAGTTACAAACATGGTCAGAGCCATCATCATGTAAACAGTAAGAGCACATCTGTGCCCTGATAACCGTAGTGACAAAATGATATCAGGTGCAGTGCTGCTACACGGTTATTGGAAGGTAGCAGAAAGTGTTTATAAATAGCAAAATGGGGCAAGATGCCTCTCTGGAACATCTTTATATGAAATGAGGGTTTATTTAGAAACTTAGAGGATGCACAGTACTTGCGTTGTGAGAACACCGGTTAGGACACTATGGCCAAGTGGTGTGCTACACTGACCGTGATCTAGTGCACACGTGCCTCACCAACCAAAAAAGGCCAAGAGGATGTCCAAATATCACTTTCCTGTGACAAATTTATTAATACATTTATGAAGTGGTGATGGACCATTGATCTTCTTGGGTGGACATAGGGTGGTTCCACAGTGTGGTGACTGTAACGACATGTGACCAGTGCATGATCCCAGACCAGGCCTGACACAGCTTTAAAAACACAGTTTACTGTGAACTGTAACCTTAAATTTAGGGTTGGATAAGTGTGTTTGGTTAAAACAGAAACAAGGTTACAAATCTTTGTGTAAATGTGTGCGTACAACATGCATGAATGTGATAACAATCGCGTATCCTATCTTGAGCACTAAATATCTTGAGCTTCTGCCTGTGAACCTGGAGTTCCAATGGACCAGTCATACTGACCTCTAGTGGCTACATGGTTAAATTGTTTGGGGTGGACCCTCAGTTTTCTCCTGGGCTGTTAAGGAGGGGTTTTTTGGAAGGAGGGGGCAACATTGCAGTCCACACTACTTCAATGACAATTTACTAACTGAATACTTATACAACTCAAATGTGATAAACTACAATTTCAGTCATCTGCAAGCGAAATGTCCAGTCATGATAACAGCTCTGGTCAGAAAGAATCATACAACTAGCAAAAAATTACACTGTTCTTATAAATCACGGGAACTACAGCTGAACAACTGGCTGGTTTCACGATTGCTCGTCCATTTTACGATTATAATGATGCTCAGTGCATCATAAAACTGGTAAAAATTATCTCATTTCTACATGACATGGAATGCAAGACTTTCCCTAAAGGTTTCTCCCTCAAAAGTATATCACAGTATGTACTATCCAACTAAGATACTTATACACTTGCAGCTGCATAGAAATTTATGATATGGCATCTAACCTCTGCAGGACTGGAGTCCACCTGGAAAGTATTCACAGTGCTTCACTTTTTTTCACATTTTGCTATGTACGCCTTATTCCAAAATGAATGAAATAAATTTTCCTCAAAATTCTACACACAACAATGACAATGTGAAAAATTAAATTAAAAAACTAAGAATCACATGTATGTACGTATTCACAGCCTTGGCCATGAAGCTCAAAATTGAGCTCAGGTGCATCCTGTTTCCACTGATCATCCTTGAGATGTTCTACAACTTAATTGGAGTCCACCTGGAGTAAATTCAGTTCACTGGATGTATTTGAAACGGACACACACCCTGTCTACATATAAGGTCCCACAGTTGACAGCGCATGTCAAAGAAACAAAAGCATTAAGTCAAAGAATTGTCTGTAGACCTTTGAGACAGGATTGTCTCCAGGCACAAATCTGGGAAAGGTAGATAAACAATTCTGCTGCTTGAAGGTACCAGTGAGCACACTGCCCTCCCATCATCCATAAATGGAAGAAGTTCAAATCCACCAGGACCTTCCTACAGCTGGCCGCCCGTCTTAACTGAGCCATCTGGGGAGAAGAGCCTTAGTCAGGGAGGTGACCAAGAACCCGATCCTCACTCTGTCAGAACTCCAGCATTTCTCTGTGGAGAGAGGAGAACCTTCCAGAAGGACAACCGTCTCTGCAGCACCCCACAATCAGGTCTGTGTAGTAGAGTGGCCATACAGAAGCCACTCCTTAAATGGCACATGACAGCCCACCTGCAGTTTGCTAAAATGCACCTGAAGGACTTTCAGACCATGAGAAACTAAATTCTCTGGTCTGATGAGACAAAGATTGAACTCTTTGGTGTGAATGCCAGGTGTCATGTTTGGAGGAAACCAGGTACCATCCCTACAGTGAAGCATGGTGGGGTGGCAGCGTCATGCTGTTGGGATGTTTTTCAGCAGCAGGAACTGGGAGACCTAGTCAGGATTGAGGGAAAGATGAATGCAGTAATATACAGAGACATCCTGGATGGAAACCTGCTCCAGAGCTCTCTTGACCTCAGACTGAGGTGATGGTTCATCTTTCAGCAGGACAATGACCCTAAGCACACAGCCAAGATATCAATAGAGTAGCTTCAGGACAACTCTGTGAATGTCCTTGAGTGGCCCAGCCAGAGCCCAGACCTGAATCTGATTGAACAGCTTGGAGAGATCTGGAAAATGGCTGTGCACCCAACGCTGCCCATCCAACCTGATGGAGCTTGAGAGGTGCTGCAAAGAGAAATGGGCAAAACTGCCCCAACGACTGGTGCAGATCAAGAAGACTTGAGGCTGTAATTGCTGTCAAAGGTGCATCAACAAACTATTAAGCAAAGGGTGTGATACTTATGTGCATGTGATTTCTTAGTTTGTTGTTTTAATAAACTTAGCAAAAATTTAAAAACACAAAAGACATTTTCATGTTTCATTATGGGGTGTTGTGAGTAGACTATTTTAAGGGAAAAATTGAATTTACCTCCATTGTGGAATAAGGCTGTAACATAACAAAATGTGGAGAAAGTGAAGCGCTGTGAATAGTTTCCTGATGCACCATATGCAAGGGTTAACTCCTGTCAGAGACAGGGTGTCACTACACTAAAATGTGATTTTTTTTTTTTTTTTTTTAACCCTTGGATTGCAGACTCATGAACCTACTTCAGGTCTCCAACATCTTTTTGCTCTCCTCCTACTGTGTGTGTGTGTGTGTTGTGTGTGTGTGTGTGTGTGTGTGTGTGTGATGTGTGTGTGTGTGTGTGTGTGGTGTGTGTGTGTGTGTGTGTGTGTGTGGAGTCACGTACCTTCTCGTGGTAGGGTCCTAGTACGATCCATCCACAGAATGTGTAACCCAGTAGATCATACCGGCACAGCAGCAGAAGCGTAAGACTTTGGAAAGGCTGCTTTCATTGTTAAAATCAGCACCTACACAGACAGGAAATATGCAGACAGGAGCAATTATGCAGTAATGGACTTGCCAAAGTTAAACATGTGTTACCTGATGCTGGAGGAGATTGCTAGAGAAGGATTCTCCAGTCACAGATATTTTGGGGGGGGGGGGGGGGGGGACAAAACAGGATACTTCATTTCTGTCCTCATATGCAGTTCTATAAAACCAAATCACCCTAAAATGGAATAAGTTCATCCACTGTGGTTAAATGTCAAGTGTTTACCTTGTACTGTTACTGAATCAGTGTTCATGACTCAATTCACCTCAGTCATTAATATACAAATAGGAGCACAAAACAACCCTAAAATATAATCAGCTCATCTGCTCCACAGCAAGTACTGAAGGCAAAAGGTTTTCATGGCACACGCACCAACAAAATTCATCAGCTCATCTACACAACTACAGTGCCTTAACTGAGAGTGGCGTCAACTCAGAACATGGCGCCATTTTGGTTCCAACTGCGCTGAACTACTGAATGAACCTTTTTTTTTTGTTGTTGCTTTTGTTTTTTAATCATTTAACCACATACAGCAACACATCCAGGTACAAGTGCTATTAAAATAAATATAAAAATAGTGTAAGCTGTCATAAATTACAATTTATGATGATGTATTTAATTAATTTAACGCCTGATTTATGCAGCTGCAGCTCTGTAACTCCGTGTCAGGCAATGACATGCGTGACAGTTTTGTCTCTGGATTATACTTTATTCTGGACTAATTGACCTCAACAATTTTTTCTTTCCACAATCATCACCTCCAAATCAAAAGTGTAAGCTGGACATTTTCTTCTTTTCCAGCTTCATGCTGTAAAGTTGTGGACTTTCCTGATCTACTTTAATCAGCCTGCACACTGTAAAAATGGTTATAATATGATGGCAGACAAAGGATGAAAGCTGTTTGTGTTTGATTTAACAGGTGCACGTCAGGCTTCAGGTCCCAGTCTGAATATGGTTTGAAAAAATAAACTGTCGGACTTTTAAAACAGAAATGACTCCGGTCCCACTTTCCTCAAATCGGCACGTCAGAGTGCTGAACTTAATTTGTACCTCTGTTACTTTGCACATCCAGACCTGCTCGGGGTTTTTAATGGAAATACTTTGCGATCAGATGGGACATTTTATCCGATAGTGAGCGAAAATCCATTGTATAAAATCAGTTATATACAGTGTTTATATATGAAAAACAATGCAAAAACTTTGGGACTTTTTTGTCCGGTGACTGCGAATATCTGGTTTATACGATGATGGTTTAGGTGAGTTTTACTGTACATGGGACTTCTGCGCATCTGAACAATAAATTTACCCTCTCAAAGCTTTGACACTGATGTCTGCTTCCATTCCACATGGCTGACTTATTTTACCAAATTTTTCTTCTGTTCGGAATCTGAAGGAAATCTGTACATCTTGAAGCCATTGCTGTGTCTGTGTGTGCCTCCAAATACACAACAACCTGGCATTTTCAGCAAATAAATGAATAACATAGCTGGATTTACATGCAGATAGATTAACAGCGAATGTTATTTTGGAACCCAAGATGGCACCACGAGTCATGTGCCTGATTTTTTTTTTTAACTCGTCATGTCGCCACTCTCTCAATTAAGGCACACTACCTACAGTATCAAGTATTTACTGTATGTTCACAATGTCAATGTCACTTACCACATACAAGTGTTTCAGTTTTATTTATTCTACAGCACATTTCAAAAATGCAGCTGAAGCAGCAAAAACACAAAATGTCAGAAAAAATGCTCATACTTACATTGTATTTCTGGGAAATAACCCAAGTATCGGATCACGCCGACCCACACCATTAATGTAGACGTTCCCAGGAATATACTGCACACATCATAATTGGTTAAACTCTAGAGAGGAGAAAGGAACCACAAACGCTGGCTCAGAAAGGGGGATTTGCTGGTTGGTCTTGTGTGTAATCTGGAGGGTTTGGACATAAGATAAGCAAATACTTGGCACGTTGTGCCACTGTATGCAAAGATTACTTTTGCCAAATACATTAACCGTGGTTCTATTTCTACAGTTAAAAAAAAAACTATTTTAGACATAACCTTTTACATTTACGTTTATCAGGGCACTGACGAAAACATTCTGAAAAGTAGATTGAGGGTTTTTTTTAATATTCCACACACAGTTGTATGCAAAAAGTTGTGGGCACCCCTGATTTTCCATTATTTTCCTTTCTAAATTATTGGTTGTTTGGATCAGCAATTTAAGTTAAATCCATCATACAGCAGACAAACAGTGATATTTGACAAATGAAATGAAGTATTATAGGATTTACAGAAAACATGTACAATAATTATTTAAACAAAATTAGGCAGGTGCATGAATTTGGGCACCCCAACAGGGGGGGGAAATCAATATTTAGTAGATCCTCCTTTTGCAGAAATAACAGCCTTGAAATGCTTCCTATAGCTTCCAGTGAGGTCTAGATTCTGGCTGAAGGTATTTTGGACCATTCTTTACAAAACATCTCAGGTTTGTTGGTCTCCGAGCATGGACAGCCCGCTTAAAAAAATATATATATATCACACCACAGATTTTCAATAATATTCAGGTCTGGGGACTGAGATGGCCATTCCAGAACATTGTACTTGTTCCTCTGCATGAATGCCTTAGTAGATTTTGAGCAGTGTTTAGGGTCATTGTCTTGTTGAAAGATCCAGCCCCGGCGCAACTTCAACTTTGTTACCGATTCATGAACATTGTTTCTCAAAAATCTGCTGATATTGACTGGAATCCATGTGACCCTCAACTTTAACAAGATTCCCAGTACCTGCACTGGCCACACAGCATGATGGAACAACCTCCAATTTTACTGTAGAGAGCAAGCGTTTTTCTTGGAATGCTATGTTCTTTTTTCAGCATACTGCCCCTTGTTATGTACAAATACTCAATTTAGTTTCATCAGTCCACAGCACCTTATTCCAAATGAAGTTGACTTGTCCAAATGTGCTTTAGCATGCCTCAAGCGACTGTGGTGTGTACGCAGAAAAGGTTTCCTCTGCATTACAGCATCTCTTTGTGCAAAGTGTGCGTATAGTTGAACGATGCACAGAGACACCATCCACAGCAAGATCATGTTGTAAGGTCTTTGGAGCAGGTCTGCGGGTTGACTATGACTGTTCTCATCATCCTTTGCTTCAGCTTTTCTTGGCCTGCCACTTCAGGCCTTAACTAAGTACTGTGCCTGTGGTCTTTCCATTTCCTCACTATGTTCCTCATAGTGGAAACTGACAGCTGAAATCTCTGAGATAGCTTTTTGGAGCCTTCCCCTAAACCATGAAGTTGAACAATCTTTGTTTTCAGGTCATTTGAGAGGTGTTTAGATACTCCTGTGTTGCAACTCATTAGAAGATATGCAAAGAGGGGAAACATCTCATGATTGGATTCACCTGTGTAAGGAGGCCAAGGGTCAATGAGCTTACCAAACAAATTTTGTGTTCCAATAATTAGTGCTAAATGTATTCAAATCAATAAAATGACAAGGGTTCCCAAATTTATGCACCTGCCCAATTTTGTTTAAATAATTACTGTACACTTTCTGTAAATACTAGAACTGCATTTCACTTCTCAAATACCAGTGTGTTCATCTGCTACATGATATATTTAACTGAAATTTCTGATACAGATAACCAATAATTTATAAAGGAAAATCATGAAAATTATGAGGGGTGCCCAAACGTTTGCATACAACTGTACACACACACACACACACAGGCTTGCAAAGTATTGGGCCCCTTGGTATCTCAAGCATTTTAATGTGTTTATGGCATTTCAAATACAAAAACTAAATCAGGCTTCTCAATATCAAAACTTCTAAAATCATCTTCCTTAGACTCAAACTGAAAGTAAATCTCTCCAACGTGATATAAATTAATTACAAATATAAAAGCCAAGATGATGGGTTGCATAAGTCATCAGCCCCTTTGGTATAATAACTATAAATAATCAATTTAATTGCCAGTTTTCTTCAGACAAGTCAGGAGATGGAAACATGAACATTTCCAAGTCACTGAATATGTCTTGAACTTTATTTACATCAGTTATGAAGAGATACAAACAGTATTGTACTCTGTGTTAAATGTGTGTGGAGTAGACAGTTCTCAAAAACTGAGTGACTGTGCAAGAAGGAGAAGAGTGAGGAAAACCTTTGCAAGCCACTGCATATAATGTGTATTTGATGCATACATAGGAGTAAAATTCAAGCAAAAACAAGAGGAGTTATCAATGAGTTGGACCATAAATGACTTGAAACATTAATTGTCATATACTCTAAACACAGACTTGTCCTGCTGAATGACTTCCTCCAACTTGTTTTCCACCTTGAAACATTCGGAATACCCTTTCCCAGCTGCTGTATGAGACATGGACAAAGCAAATACAGAGCAGCTGCAGCAGTAAACATTTGCGCACAAACATCACATGACAACTGTGAATTGAAGCTCCCATTTGGATAATAGGTACTCCTTGTTAAGAGAACAGGGTGCAGCCCTGGAGCAACTTTTCAGCCTTTAATACAGCCATCATTTCCATCTCTGTCAATCTTTAAGGAAATGCATGTGACAGTAAAATACGCAGGCTGATGTCACACTCCAAAGTCCACAAGACACTTAAGCACCAGTTTCATTTCACAGCTGTTCTCACTTTAATTATGATAATCTCCATCAGTATGTTCTTGAAAGTCAACATGAAGCTAAAAATACACCAGGATCTTTAACCTCAACATCTAATCAAGTCTTGCTTTACGGTGATGTTCAGCTGTCCACATGGTTCTCCTTATTGTCTGAAGAATTCCAGGAACAGTGGGAGTTGTGGACAAAGTAAAACCCATGATGTGATAGTACCCTGTGAAAGTAACGCAGTACCATCTTAGCGTTACACAGAAGCGTATTATGAAGAAACACAGAACACAGTGGACACATTGCCTCAAGCAGGTGGACAGGTCGTCGCATCAGTGGCCAATGCAGCGCTCCATTGTGAGACAAATAAATATATAACTAAGCCTCATTTCATTCATCGCTCATGAATACTGTTGTGTGCTCAAGGAATCATTTCCCATGTTTAATTAGTTCGCACGCACATAAGCTCTGTGCCAAATTGCCAGGTGCACACGCAGAACTGAGAACTCGGATAACTTGCTGTGTGAGAGAAGTTATTATTGGCCATTTATGTGGATAATAAACAGATTCATTTACTGGGAACAGAACAGACTGTTTGTGCAGACAGAAACATACATGCACATACACAGCACTTTGTTTTTTCCAATGGTTGCATGCACTAACAAAATTAGTATTTATGTCATGAGCATGAATTAATCACCAGGTTTGTTTGTTTTTTAATTGAAATTTTTTGCTGAATTATTAATAAATAAATAAACAAGAACCCTGCATTTTGTTTTATTAGTGAATTAGCAAAAAAAAACAAAAACTTTTCGTGTCATTTCAGGGTGTTGCGAGTAGAATTGTGAGGGGGGAAAATGAATTTGCTCCATTTTAGAATAAGGCTGGAACATAAAATGTGGAAAAAGTGAAGTGCTGTGAATACTTTTTGGATGCACCATACATATGTACATCCTTCTGTACATCTCTCTGCTTGTAATAACACCTATGTAACATTACACAATGCACTTTATGGTGCAACACAGGAAACAGCACCGGTCACATTGCACAGGTTTTGAACATGCTGGAACAGGTTTATGGGACTGACATTTCTGTACAATCCAGGTGAAATGCACAGTTGTATTGCAGGATCACGTAACGAGCGCCCAACTGTAGTAATTATGGCAGATATATGTGTATATACAGGACTGAATTCAAGTGAATGAAGGCCTTTACCTTGGCTTGTATTTCCATCTTCAGTATTGAACCCACAACGGCCAAGAGGTCGCTGATTATGATCAGCACATACCAGCCATTTAGAAACTCCCTCTGGTCGACGTCGCACACTTTTCGGTTGTAGTTCTCATGAAAGAATTTGGAAAATCTCTGAAATGACACCACCCCAAGGTCAGTTTCTAACACCAGAAAACTGATCACGCATGAGAAACACAGCTCTAAATGTATAGTGTTTGTGTGTCTGCCATAAAGGGGAAGAACTGAACTCCCAACCTGCAACAGCTTGACAGCCAGTATGATGGAGCGGGTGCACAGCACCGCCGAGGTGAGACAAATCAGAATGACAAAGCCATCAAACACCAGAAAATAGTGTGTGTTCTTCTGGGCTGAAACAGAGAGAAAGCTTGTGTGAGACTTTATCTCTTACAACTGGCTCTCTCTCACTACTGATAAGGACAGTTTCGTAAGAAAACGCCTCACTAACAGTCAGCAGTAACCAGGTCACAGAGCTCCTCCCCGTCTACAGCTCTGGATATGCATGTTGATTCATTTCTTTTTTCAAATGAAACACGTGGTGGCCGACGGGGGCCACAACAGTTCTTGAGTTCTAAGACGTGGAAGGTTTTTGCCATACAGATTACAGAAATTTCTCTTGACAAGCACAATTTATCCAAAAAAGAAAAACTAGAACGCTGGGCTCAGAGCGCAAACCTCCGCCAACACGAGTTTCCAATTCCACAAATTTTTACCTTGGAAAAAACTTTCGTCAAAGTCCTGTTAGAAGTGAGTTTTCATAAGCTAAGACAGAATACAAAATATAGATCAAAAGCATCAAGATCAAACTTTGTCAGGCGATAATGATGTGAGAGTGATTGGGGCATGTTTGATAAAGATGTAATGTAAAATATGTTAAATGGGGTTTCAATGTCAAATTTAAATTAATCAGATCTAGATCAAACTGTCAGGTGATAAAGGATACCATCCTACATAACATTCTCAAATATGAAAGAAATTTGATTTTTTTTTCCCACAAAGTTATGACTTTTTGAAAATTTGTTCAATGTGAAAGATGGAGAAATTACACTGACATGGAAAATTTAATCACTTCTTGCCTATCAGAATATGAATATTCAGTAAAAAAAAACAAAAAAAAAAAACCAAATCGTAACTATATATGAAAAATTGTCTGCTCCAGGCTGCAGACAAACACAAGCAAAACCTCTGCCCAACTTCATTGCTGCAAACAGAATACAAGCACAACCTACAGCACATGTAACATAATAATGTTTCTGCTGCAAATTCACACAACATATACAACCCCAATGAAGTTGGGACGTTGTGTGAAATGTAAATAAAAACAGAACACAATGATTTGCAAATCCTCTTCAACCTATATTCAATTAAATACACCACAAAGACAAGATATTTAATGTTCAAACTGATAAACTTTATTGTTTTTGTGCAAATATTTACTAATTTTGAAATGGATGCCTGCAAAAAGTTTCAAAAAAGCTGGGCCAGTGGCAACAAAAGACTAGGAAAGTTGATGAATGCTCAACGAACACCTGTTTGGAACATTCCACGGGTGAACAGGTTAATTGGAAACAGGTGAGCATCATGATTGGGTATAAAAGGAGCATCCCCAAAAGGCTCAGCCATGCACAAGCAAGGATCACCACTTTCACTGCATGAAAAAAATAGTGCAACAGTTTAAAAACAAAAATAGTGCAACAGTTTAAAAACAATGTTTCTCAACATTCAATTGCAAGGAATTTAGGAGTTCCATCATCTACAGTCCATAATAAAATTAGAAGAATCAGAGAATCTGGAGAATGTTCTACACATAAGTGGCAAAGCTGAAAACCAACACTGAATGCCCGTGACCTTCGATCCCTCAGGCGGCACTGCATTATAAACTGACATCATTGTGTAAAGGATCTTACCATGTGGGCTCAGGAACACTTCAGAAAACCATTGTCAGTTAACACAGTTCATCGCTACATCTACAAGTTAAAACTCTACCATGCAAAGCGAAAGCCATACATCAACAACATCCAGAAACACCGCCTCCTTCTCTGGGCCCGAGCTCATTTGAAATGGACAGACACAAAGTGGAAAGGTGTGCTGTGGTCTGATGAGTCCACATTTTAAAATTGTTTTTGAAAATCATGGATATCGTGTCCTTCGGACAAAAGAGGAAAAACACCATCCAGATTGTTACCAGCACAAAGTTCAAAAGCCAGCATCTGTGATGGTATGGGGGTGTGTTAGTGCCCATGGCATGGGCAACTTACACATCTGTGATGGCACCATCAATGCTGAAAGGTACATCAGGGTTTTGGAGCAACACATGCTGCCATCTAAGCAACGTCTTTTTCAGGGACGTCCCTGCTTATTTCAGCAAAACAATGCCAAGCCACATTCTACACGTGTTACAACAGCGTAGCTTCGTAGTAAAGGAGTGCAGGTACTAGACTGGCCTGCCTGCAGTCCAGACCTGTCGCCCATTGAAAATGTGTGGCCATTATGAAGCGCAAAATACAACAGAGACCCCGGACTGTTGAACAACTGAAGTCGTACATCAAACAAGAATGGGAAAGAATTCTAACTACAAAGCTTCAACAATTGGTGTCCTCAGTTCCCAAATGCTTACTGAGTGTTGTTAGAAGGAAAGGTGATGTAACACAGTGGTAAACATACCAGTGTCCCAGCTTTTTTGAAACATGTTGTAGGCATCCATTTCAAAATGAGCAAATATTTGCACAAAAACAATAAAATTTATCAGTGTGAACATTAAATATCTTGTCTTTGTGGTGTATTCAACTGAATATAGATTGAAGAGGATTTGCAGATCATTGTATTCTGTTTTTATTTACATTTTACACAACATCCCAACTTCATTGGATTTGGGGTTGTACAAAGAGCAGACCCTCCAGGAATTTGCAATGCCAGAGATTCAGCAATTAATTCAACCAATATACATACGCGTGTTTTTATATATATATCTCGGAGGATGTTCATTCAGTTGTTTAATTTCACAAAACTAAAGTCATTTCAAATGGCAACTTTCTGGCTTTAAGAAACACTATAAGAAATCAGGAAAAATAATTGTGGCAGTCAGTAACGGTTACTTTTTTAGACCAAGCAGAGAGAAAAAAATATGGAATCACTCAATTCTGAGGAATAAATTATGGAATCACCCTGTAAATTTCCATCCCCAAAACTAACACCTGCATCAAATCAGATCTGCTCGTTAGTTTGCATCTAAAAAGGAGTGATCACACCTTGGAGAGCTGTTGCACCAAGTGGACTGACATGAATCATGTCTCCAACACGAGAGATGTCAATTGAAACAAAGGAGAGGATTATCAAACTCTTAAAAGAGGGTAAATCATCACGCAATGTTGCAAAAGATATTGGTTGTTCACAGTCAGCTGTGTCTAAACTCTGGACCAAATACAAACAACATGGGAAGGTTGTTAAAGGCAAACATACTGGTAGACCAAGGAAAACATCAAAGCATCAAGACAGAAAACGTAAAGCAATATGTCTCAAAAATCGAAAATGCACAACAAAACAAATGAGGAATGAATGGGAGGAAACTGGAGTCAACGTCTGTGACCGAACTGTAAGAAACCGCCTAAAGGAAATGGGATTTACATATAGAAAAGCTAAACGAAAGCCATCATTAACACCTAAACAGAAAAAAAACAAGGTTACAATGGGCTAAGGAAAAGCAATCGTGGACTGTGGATGACTGGATGAAAGTCATATTCAGTGATGAATCTCGAATCTGCATTGGGCAAGGTGATGATGCTGGAACTTTTGTTTTGTGCCGTTCCAATGAGATTTATAAAGATGACTGACTGAAGAGAACATGTAAACTTCCACAGTCATTGATGACATGGGGCTGCATGTCAGGTAAAGGCACTCGGGAGATGGCTGTCATTACATCATCAATAAATGCACAAGTTTAAGTTGATATTTTGGACACTTTTCTTATCCCATCAATTGAAAAGGATGTTTGGGGATGATGAAATCATTTTTCAAGATGATAATGCATCTTGCCATAGAGCAAAAACTGTGAAACATTCCTTGCAAAAAGACACATAGGGTCAATGTCATGGCCTGCAAATAGTCCGGATCTTAATCCAATTGAAAATCTTTGGTGGAAGTTGAAGAAAATGGTCCATGACAAGGCTCCAACCTGCAAAGCTGATCTGGCAACAGCAATCAGAGAAAGTTGGAGCCAGATTGATGAAGAGTACTGTTTGTCACTCATTAAGTCCATGCTTCAGAGACTGCAAGCTGTTATAAAAGCCAGAGATGGTGCAAAAGATATTGAAACAAAATTAAACAACTGAATGAACATCCTCCGAGGCCGGTGATTCCATAATTTTTGCCAGGGGTTGTATATATAGAGATAGATAGATAGATAGAGAGAGATGGCTACAAAACTATATATCCATATAGAGAGAAATAAATAACTTATGGTTGGGACGACTAATAAAATAACATTATGACGCATGCATACACGTACACAGATGTCATTTCACTTTAAATATATAGAAGATTTACCACCCCCTACTGGAATGGCATGTGAGTCCAGAATGTAATTATCAACGTCCATTGTTGTTAGCTAATATCTGTAGTTTCTCCTTAAATATTAGTCTTATCATTGTTCCATTTTGGCATCGTTCATCCTTGACCCAAAATAAATAAGCATACCAAACAGCAAATGTCAGCTCTCCCCAGTTTGTCTGTGATCAAAGGAATACCCACACATGCACACATACATGTACACAGACGCCACTTCACTTTTATTATATAGCGGTAACCTGCGCAGAAGAACGAAAACCGAGCCAGAGTTTTTTGTCTTTTCTGCTTTCTTCTCCAAGCAGATGCTTTTATTTTTACACACTCACAAACTGAGACGGTGGCGGAAGACATCAAACGCACTACACTTCCCACTCATGGTAACAGCAGCATGACACTGAACTAAACCAACTGAACTACAAAAACACAATAAATCAATAACACTAACAACATTGTTAAACTAACATGAACCACAACAACAACAATTAAAACCCCAAACTTCCATGGTGCATTGCAGCACAACATCCATTGGTCACTGTTGACTAATTTCTCCAAAAATATTAGTCCCATCAACTTTCCGTTTTTGCAACATTCATTCTTGACCCAAAATACTTAAGGATACCAAACAGCAAATGTCAGCTCTCCCCAGTTTTGCCATGATCAAAGCCATACACACGCACGCAGCGGCCACTTGGCTATTATAAAGTAGATGGCATTAATTTTGCATTACTCAGAAACACACTATTGTCAAACTTTAAATCCATGTGCACTGCACACATGTAAAATTCCTACTGTTAAGGAAGTCTCTCTCTTTGCGTCTGTATCTCCATTTTTGCAGTTCTATAATATTTAAGAGATCTGTGACCGTTAAAGTCGACGGAGCGTCTTAGTACATAATCTCGCTACTTAGTACATGCATCCATGGCTATTTCTAGCAGTCATAAAAGCAAGGTACTTAAAAAAGTAATTAACAAGCGTCTGACTTCGGGGTTCAGAAGGACAACATGGGAATGAACAAAGCTCTTTTAATCCACAAGTTTGACTTTTATTATGCGAAAGCATGCACCGACCCTTGAATATTCCACCTGAATGTACAACACAGCTGTGCCATCACTATGAGTGAAAACAAAGTTACTGGCTAGCCAGCCGAGTGAGTGCACACACGGTCTTTGTGATTACTGAATTTAAAAACAGTAACGTTACATTACTGCCTTACACACAAATGTAATGTGAGTTTTGTAAAGCATGACACCCAACACAGGCTACAAGTTATATTTGTAGTCTGTCTTTGCATTTTATGCAACTAGCTGCTGCTGAATTGATGCAGATATTTTTGCATTTGCATTTTCTGCTTTTGCTGGTGTTTTAATTCAGAGGTGTTGTGGCCCTTAAGAGCCACAGCAGAAATACACATACTTCATGCTTTATTTTCACATCTCTCCATTAAAATACATGAGTAATCCTTACCCGTCCCTGAAATTTTCCAGTCCTGACATGCACTGCTTTGAGCATCAATATCCATGAATATTTTCACCATTCCACTGTGACACTGGTTGTCATACGTAATCTAGAAACAGCGAGAAAAAAAACAGTGTTATGTAATGATGCATAAGCAAAGAGCATCTAAATCTATAATATATATTACAGTGCTGCCATAAAAATATTAATAACAACCACATTGACTTGTGGCGGAAGAGGAAGAGATGTCTCGCTTCAATTTGATGTCTTTATTACTGTGGGAGTGCCATCGCTGAAGCACATTAACGAAACCTCAGAATATATCCAGCTGACTGTAGAGTTCAGTGATCCAGCCTGGATCACATGGGGGGTTCCTAGCAACAATCTCTCAGTCATAACCCTCCCCACGTCTCCAATACTGTCACCAGACTTATCTACCCCAAGGTTGGCCACGACAAACATATTTTTCCTTGAATGGGGGAGAGTGGCCTTCTCTTCTCTTATTCCCTGAGATCTGTCTTTTGTCTTTTCACATGAAAAACCCTCAGCATTAAGTGGTCACACTTCAGTGTAAAGTTAGCACAATATACACTCAACAAAAATATAAATGCAACACTTTTGGTTTTGCTCCCATTTTGTATGAGATGAACTCAAAGATCTAAATCTTTTTCCACATACACAATATCACCATTTCTCTCAAATATTGTTCACAAACCAGTCTAAATCTGTGATAGTGAGCACTTCTCCTTTGCTGAGATAATCCATCCCACCTCACAGGTGTGCCATACCAAGATGCTGATTAGACACCATGATTAGTGCACAGGTGTGCCTTAGACTGCCCACAATAAAAGGCCACTCTGAAAGGTGCAGTTTTATCACACAGCACAATGCCACAGATGTCGCAAGATTTGAGGGAGCGTGCAGTTGGCATGCTGACAGCAGGAATGTCAACCAGAGCTCTTGCTCGTGTATTGAATGTTCATGTCTCTACCATAAGCCGTCTCCAAAGTCGTTTCAGAGAATTTGGCAGTACATCCAACCAGCCTCACAACCGCAGACCAAGTGTAACCACACCAGCCCAGGACCTCCACATCCAGCATGTTCACCTCCAAGATCGTCTGAGACCAGCCACTCGGACAGCTGCTGAAACAATCGGTTTGCATAACCAAAGAATTTCTGCACAAACTGTCAGAAACCATCTCAGGGAAGCTCATCTGCATGCTCGTCGTCCTCATCGGGGTCTCGACCTGACTCCAGTTTGTCATCGTAACCGACTTGAGTGGGCAAATGCTCACATTCGCTGGCGTTTGGCACGTTGGAGAGGTGTTCTCTTCACGGATGATGTGAAGGAGATGTGTTGCACTGCATGAGGCAAATGGTGGTCACACCAGATACTGACTGGTATCCCCCCCCAATAAAACAAAACTTCACCTTTCAGAGTGGCCTTTTATTGTGGACAGTCTAAGGCACACCTGTGCACTAATCATGGTGTCTAATCAGCATCTTGGTATGGCACACTGTGAGGTGGGATGGATTATCTCAGCAAAGGAGAAGTGCTCACTATCACAGATTTAGACTGGTTTTGTGACAATATTGACGGAAATGGTCATATTGTGTATGTGGAAAAAGGTTAGATCTTTGAGTCATCTCATACAAAATGGGAGCAAAACCAAAAGTGTTGCGTTTATATTTTTGTTGAGTATATATTTAGCATACATGACAATTAAAAGAAAAAATTATAATAATGAAAAATAATAAAGCACAAGAACTTTTCCAACAAGCACAAAACAGAGTTTACCTGCCTAATGCCTGACAATATTCTGCTGCGTTCTAAAAGTTTTAACAGTCTCAAGTCTGTTCAAATTTTCCAGGTTGGCTCTAAGTGCTCACCTGGTTTGCACTTGACTGGCCTATTTCACCTCATTCATAGAAAGTTCAGTGGTAAATTGTTGGTTCATACCGTGATATAGAAAGTGTAGCAATCAGGCAGCTCTCGAGTACGCACTGTCTGCAGGTGATTCCTTTCAGTTGTGAGGTCAGCTTGATGTAAACAAGCCTAAAGAGTACACAGTTTTTTAGTGGATGTTAAGAAAACAAAAAAAAGTAAATATGCCAGTCATACTGGTGACAGTGTGTACCTGTAAAAGTCCAGATCAAAAAATGATGAATTCTGGGTTCTCCACAGGTTTGCAGTTTTTGGATCATGTGACATACAAACTAAGAAGATAGATGAAAAGGGCAAAAAAAAAAAAAAAAAAGACAAAAATAAAAAGGAGATCTACACATCTTCGTGCCCAATAATTCTTTTAATAAAAATTGCCAAATGTAATTATCATTGTCCTCCTCCTCTGACCTTTTTCCAGCTGTGCATCAATATCGTAGAACTCATCTGAAGGCTCCACAGTGCCTCTTTTATAGTACGTCTTACAGATGACAAGGGGCAGAAACTTCCCATCTTCACCTTTAGCATAGCTGATCGGACCCACCGAGAGCCGGCCCAGCTGGCTGTACTGTAACGTAATAACACAGAGGTCCAAAGTGCCACTTAAAAATAAAAACTCCTACTGTACCTTTGAGGGAAGGTTCAATAAAATACAACAAAAACAATAAACCAGTCAGTTGATTCAAAAAGATTAAAAGCAGAAGAGCACTCATGCACATACGTATTTATCTGTAGTGAACTGAGATGAAGAGCGTGTGGTGTCACTGTTTAGGTAGAGTACAAATAACATGGAAATCAATGGAATACAGTGGGGCAAAAAAAGTATTTAGTCAGTTCCTGATTGTGCAAGTTCTCACACTTAGAAAGATGAGAGACGACTGTAATTTTCATCATAGGTACACTTCAACTATGAGAGACAAAATGAGAAAAAAAAAAAAATCCAGGAAATCACATTGTAGGATTTTTAAAGAATTTATTTGTAAATTATGGTGGAAAATAAATATTTGGTCACCCACAAACAAGCAAGATTTCTGGCTCTCACAGACCTGTAACTTCTTCTTTAAGACGCTCTTCTGTCCTCCACCTGTTACCTGTATTAATGGCATCTGTTGGAACTATAAAAGACACCTGTCCACAGCCTCAAACAGTCAGACTCCAAACTAAACCATGGCCAAGACCAAAGAGCTGTCGAAGGACACCAGGAAGAACATTGTACACCTGCACCAGGCTGGGAAGAGTGAATCTACAATCGGCAAGCCGGTTGGTGTGAATAAATCAACTGTGGGAGAAATTGTAAGAAAATGGAAGACATACAAGACCATTGATAATCTCCCTCGATCTGGGGCTCCACGCAAGATGTCATCCCGTGGGGTCAAAATGATCATGAGAACGGTGAGCAAAAATCCCAGAACTACACGGTGGGACCTGATGAATGACCTACAGAGAGCTGGGACCAAAGTAACAAAGGCTACTCACTATGCAGAGAGGGACTCAAATCCTGCAGTGCCAGGCATGTCCCCTGCTTAAGCCAGTACATGTCCAGGCCCGTCTGAAGTTTGCCAGAGAGCATATGGATGATCCAGAAGCGGACTGGGAGAATATCATGTGGTCAGATGAAACCAAAATAGAACTTTTTGGTAAAAACTCAACTTGTCATGTTTGGAGGAAGAAGAATGCTGAGTTGAATTCCAAGAACACCATACCTACTGTGAAGAATGGGGGTGGAAACATCATGCTTTGGGGATGTTTTTTTGCAAAGGGGACAGGACGACTGATCTGTTTTAAGGGAAGAATGAACGGGCCATGTATTGTGAGATTTTAAGATAAAACCTCCTTCCATCAGTGAGAGCACTGAAGATGCAACGTAGCTGGATCTTCCAGCATGACAATGATCCCAAACACACTGCTCGGGCAGCGAAGGAGTGGCTCTGTAAAAAGCATTTCAAGGTCTTGGAGTGGCCTAGCCAGTCTCTAGACCACAACCCCATAGAAAATTTGTTGAGGGAGTTGAAAATCCATGTTCCCCAGTGACAGCCCCAAAACATCACTGCTCTAGAGGAGATCTGCAAGGAGGAACAGGCCAAAATACCAGCTACAGTGTGTGCAAACCTGGTGAAGACTTACAGGAAATGTTTGACCTCTGTCGTTATGTTACAAAGTATTGAGTTGAACTTTTTTATTGACCAAATACTTATTTTCCACCACAATTTACATATAAATTCTTTAAAAATTCTACAATATGATTTCCTGGATTTTTTTTCTCATTTTGTCTCTCACAGTTGAAGTGTACCTATGTTGAAAGTTACTGACCTCTCTCATCTTTCTAAGTAGGAGAACTTGCACAATCAGGGGCTGACTAAATACTTTTTTGCCCCACTGTATGTTATTAAAGGTGTTAATGAAAATACTCAGAGCTGCATTTCACAATCTCTTCTGTGACATAAGCTCCAACTACCCACACATGTTCATGGAAATCCCGCATGTCTTTTGGTAATATCCAGGGGTGGGCTCAGTAATATCCATGGTGGGTCAAAATACATAGAACACTGCCATCTAGTTGATGGGAGTGTGACTAGCGACCAACTATCACATGGTCGCTATTCGTGGCACTGAATCACACTTAAACAGAATTTTCAGTTTTGCAAATACCTTTTTTAATAAATGAAAAAAAAAAAACATAAAATAAACATAAAATAAACAAACATAAAATAAACAAAACCAACCAGTGATGAGAGAGGCTCATTTTCCCATAATGCCTTTTGGCATCCGTGTGTGTTAATGCTCAAACGTTCAGAATTAGCACATTACTACTTTACATCTAAAAGATGTGTGTGATATTTTCACTTTGTAAAAATGATAGAGTTGACATTAATGTCGATAAACTGTCCAGAATTACTTTGGTTTATAAATCAAACCAGAAAATTGCTTTGCTTTTGATGTCTTCTGCCACACATCTTGGGCACTGTATGTCAAATGTAAATGCCTTTTTTGTAGCAGCCTGGCAGCCAGGCCCCTTCTGCTGGGGTAGGGTTGAGCTCAGTTCCTCACAGCTGCCTGACTGCTGCAAAGCTCGTAACAGACAAGAACTAACGTAAGATTTTAGGATTTACAAACGTTTTGACCGTTCGGCTTTACCAACTATGCCAGCAAAAAATATTAGCGGAATAAAAGGTTAGCGGAACTAAGTTTAGCAGAAGCTAACTGGTCTGCTGATGGTTTTTGAAGTTAGACGAAAAGCTAATCCGCTAACAAAAAAGTTAGCTTTGCTAATTAGATTACATTACAAAAAAGACTAAATAATTAACCGATTATCAAAATAATTGTAGATTAACGAAATAATCGATTAATTGTTGCAGCTGGAGCAACAGAAACAAATGCCCTTGGTGAAGGCAGTCAATCAAAAAATAATTGACAGTTTATTTTTGACAATGAAAATAATTGTTAGTTGTAGCCTAGTAGAATAAATCACAGTGTACAACCCCTGGCAATAATTATGGAATCACCGGCCTCGGAGGATGTTCATTCAGTTGTTTAATTTTGTAGAAAAAAAGCAGATCACAGACATGACACAAAACTAAAGTCATTTCAAATGGCAACTTTCTGGCTTTAAGAAACACTATAAGAAATCAAGAAAAAAAAATTGTGGCAGTCAGTAACGGTTACTTTTTTAGACCAAGCAGAGGGAAAAAAATATGGACTCACTCAATTCTGAGGAATAAATTATGGAATCACCCTGTAAATTTTCATCCCCAAAACTAACACCTGCATCAAATCAGATCTGCTCGTTAGTCTGCATCTAAAAAGGAGTGATCACACCTTGGAGAGCTGTTGCACCAAGTGGACTGACATGAATCATGGCTCCATCACGAGAGATGTCAATTGAAACAAAGGAGAGGATGATCAAACTCTTAAAAGAGGGTAAATCATCATGCAATGTTGCAAAAGATGTTGGTTGTTCACAGTCAGCTGTGTCTAAACTCTGGGACAAATACAACCAACATGGGAAGGTTGTTAAACGCAAACATACTGGTAGACCAAGGAAGACAAAGCGTCAAGACAGAAAACTTAAAGCAATATGTCTCAAAAATCGAAAATGCACAACAAAACAAATGAGGAATGAATGGGAGGAAACTGGAGTCAATGTCTGTGACCGAACTGTAAGAAACCGCCTAAAGGAAATGGGATTTACATACAGAAAAGCTAAACGAAAGCCATCATTAACATTTAAAACAGAAAAAAAACAAGGTTACAATGGGCTAAGGAAAAGCAATCGTGGACTGTGGATGACTGGATGAAAATCATATTCAGTGATGAATCTCGAATCTGCATTGGGCAAGGTGATGATGCTGGAACTTTTGATGGTGCCGTTCCAATGAGATTTATAAAGATGACTGCCTGAAGAGAACATGTAAATTTCCACAGTCATTGATGATATGGGGCTGCATGTCAGGTAAAGGCACTGGGGAGATGGCTGTCATTACATCATCAATAAATGCACAAGTTTACGTTGATATTTTGGACACTTTTCTTATCCCATCAATTGAAAGGATGTTTGGGGATGATGAAATCATTTTCAAGATGATAATGCATCTTGCCATAGAGCAAAAACTGTGAAAACATTCCTTGCAAAAAGACACATAGGGTCAATGTCATGGCCTGCAAATAGTCCGGATCTTAATCCAATTGAAAATCTTTGGTGGAAGTTGAAGAAAATGGTCCATGACAAGGCTCCAACCTGCAAAGCTGATCTGGCAACAGCAATCAGAGAAAGTTGGAGCCAGATTGATGAAGAGTACTGTTTGTCACTCATTAAGTCCATGCCTCAGAGACTGCAAGCTGTTATAAAGCCAGAGGTGGTGCAACAAAGTACTAGTGATGTGTTGAAGAGTTCTTTGTTTTTCATGATCCATAATTTTTTCCTCAATTGAGTGATTCCATATTTTTTTCCCCTCTGCTTGGTCTAAAAAAGT